>NC_091551.1:35022566-35040066 GCF_042767895.1 Penaeus vannamei | reverse complement strand
GGGTAAGTGGCAGAGCGATGTGGCAGTCACTATCAATATGGCATACCATAGTCATGCACGTGGTGTAGACTGCATATACGCCCATGTGTACGCCACCGAGGCGGCCGGGGTCGGATATAAGGCTGACCCAGCTTGACCTCGCTCTCAGTCACTCCGACCCGTGACCAAGCTGACCGGCACGCTACATACCAAGATACCATCCCGCACAGTTAACTCACGTAGTGATGATCTTCATTAAAGTGGCTAACAAAGACTGTATTTACTGAACCTGCCATACATTATAGTGGGACTCTTGATAATTGAATTAGAGACCATTATAATCTGTCAAATCCTCCTCTTTGCATGGCGTGTGATATTAGGGTTCCCATATAACTTTCAGGTCGCATTCCCTGAGCAATGGTCGGGAACCACCTTGGAGTTCCTCTGGATCCCATATCTGTAGCATTCTACAAGTATTCTTTGTGTGGTCCAAACACAACATACTTGGACCTTTTCCTTTCGGCATTCTTGAACCCTGAAGCTGACCCACCTTTATTTTGTGTGCCCCTCCCATGCCTTGGACTACTCTGCTCCTCACCTGGCGTTTGTGGCCTGAACATGGTCTGTGGACGGCCAGCTGTCCACAACCATGGGCCATAATCTCCCTGCCCAAGGAAACGGGGTCTCCTTCTTATAGGGTAGGTTCGCTGTGCCCCACAACCCTTCCCACCTGGCGAAGAAAATTTGCTAGCTGATAAGTAAGTCCTATTTGGGAAGGATCACTTATCAAGACCGCCGCTCGCTTTTCTGTGCTCTCTCCCTCTTTCCAGGCCTACCTACCTCCCCTCCCCTGCTCTCTGTCTGTCTGTCTGTCTGTCTGTCTGTCTCTCTCTCTCGTTTGATAGAACGCGAGTGAAGGAGACAGGACAGTGGGCGTCCGGCCCGGCATGCTATCTACCAACCATTCAACTATCGTCCGTAGTTTACACTGAGGTTCCCGTTCCCCGCCCCCCAAAGACGGCTGTGGCCACAGAGAGGGCAGGATGGGGACGAGCCGCTGGACTGAAATCCTTATATAGAGCCGCGGCACTTAAATACATTGCAATTTATCTTGGATTTAATTTGTTCTCCGGTATTTCTGCTACACCTTTCTGGCAGTTTCCAAGCAGATATCCCATTAAATAATGCATCTCAAGTCAAAATACAAATGCTTTTTATGTATTTCGACTTTACCTCCCCCCCCCCCCCCCCCTGTCGCCGTCTCTCAAACCATGCTGTTTCATCCTCTGTTCTCTTGAGTCATGATCTCATACATGCGCCCGACAAGCGATAGGGTGAGGTGCCATGGTATGCAATTTTCGTCTTTACTGACTCCGCCTCCCTTCCCATACCTTCGGCTCGCGACAGGAATAAGGGGGCTCGCGACAGGAGATGATCACGTGATGGTGGCTGCCGTGAATGTCTCAGTCCATAGGCCTCATTTTCCACAGTTGCGATTCAAATTACAGAAAATATACATTCTCAATATTTATATGCCAGATTAAACGCTGCCATTTCAACTCTAAACCAACTAAACTTTTCAAAATCTCTTGTTGCACAGAATAATCAGTTAGTTTTATTCTATTAGCACTTTGTTTTCCTTCAACAAGAACTTAATATTTCGATTGAAATATTAAGTAACGATTGAATGGCCAGTGCAATTATGGTGATCATGATAACCCAAATCAAATGTAGTGCATTTACAAGAATATTCTGGCCGTTCTACTCTGTACTCATCCGTAATATTATAAAGTGTAGAGGGAATGTAGCAACCGTCTTCATTTGCGATCCAGTTTTGACTCATGTTCGTTGTTACAGAAACATTAACGATGGTGATAGTGAAAATGAAATTAATTTAGCGGTACCTAACACTAATTAATGACTTTAATTCTAAATAGATAACAAAGTAAAAAAATAATAGTATATATATGATGGCACCGCCACTATATACTATCATCCTTTCTCATATCATAATTAGCGTAACAAGCATAAGGACATTGAAACGAAGCTGCATGCACTAGCTGGTGTGCAAGCGAAACAGAAAGATTGCAACATTCATTGTTTCATTCTTGTGAATTGAACTTCATTCCAGCTGCCAATGCATTCACTCAACTCCACAATGAAATATTCAAGTTAAAATCTGTCTCTACAGAAGACACTGTACTCAATTTATATCCACCTTATAATTACGTGTATATGTAATAACACCAAGGAGTTAGACAGAGAAGAGAAACAGAATAATATAGCACCCTTTGTAGAGACCTGCATCGTACCTCCGCCAACACGTTCAAGAACGACGTCGTACGGAGGAGGAAGAGGCTGACACCGGGAAAGAGTTCATTGAAATTTCCCTTTATTGTGCCCTTTATCGACAGGAGCATGGCGGGAGACTCAGCACCGATATGCATTATACGGCCTTACAGGAAAGGAGACGAGGACACCATAAGAGATATAATGACAGAGGCCACAATGGAAACAGTTGGGGAGTTCTTCTGGTCGGCTGTTATGTCTGAGGTCTTCCCACAGGTGATGTTTTGTTATTTTTTTATGCTTTATATTAGGTCTTACTGAATGAGTAGGATGTGTCTTTCCATTATTATACAGAGTTTACTTATGTTGGTTGTGTTACGTGTTTTTTAATAGATTGTTAAAGTAGGAGCTTCTTCATCATTCTTTGCCAAAGTACAGATAGGTATAAATTTATTTATTGGCAATTGTGTATTTTGTAAGATTTTTAGTAGTAATTACAGTACTGGTAAATTTTCTGCCGGCCTTCTCTCTCCTCTTCTTCCGCCACTTCCTCATCTTTCCCTTTTCGCTGTTCTACATCCTCTTCGTTTTCCTCTTCCTTTTCATCTTCCTTCTCTTTCACTTCTCTTTTACCTAGATGCTGTGGTTACAGTGACTTCTTGGCAAACTTAAGCATAGATCACTGCCAGTTTTGATTCCATTCAAGCTTCAAGTGGAATCGAATATAGTTAATGCCATTTTCGAAAAGAATTGATGATTTTTTTTTAGGGGGAGTGATAGGAATATTTACCACAAAAGTGTGACATAGAACGAATCACACTCGAAACAAAAAACACGAGATGGCCAAATAATCCTCTGTTTACACTTGTGAACACATGAGAAGGCAGAGGAAATAGATAACATATATGTCTGTACGTGTTTTGTTTTGTATAATTGAATGCAATAAGCAGTATCAGAGTTACTTATTTCATTAATACACTTATTCCCTTTTGCTCTCTATCCATAGGCAATTTTGATCATTATATTTATTTTATAAGTTTAGTTTTTTTATAAGTAGCTGCAGGATTTTATTTATATAGAGAGATATTAAAGGCTCTTATTATTACTTGATTTATATACTTGTTTATTATAATTATTATTGTTGTTGTTTTTGTCATTATTGTTATTATTTTTATTAGTAGTAGTAGCATTGGTATTATTGTTGTCATTAATATAATTATCATCGTTGTTGTCATTTTCGTTGTCATATTCGTCATCATCGTTATTATTGTTATTGTTTTGTTGTTTTTATTGTTATTATGGTTGTTGATGATAATGATGATTATTATTATTGTTGTGTTGTTGTTGTCATTTGTAGTTATTGTAATCATTATTATTATATTATTATTATTATTATCATCATAATTATTAATGATGATAATTTTTTTTAATTATTTTTTATAATGATTATGTCAATATTAATTATAGCTAATTGTCATTATTACTAAAGAAATTTTGTTATTGGTATCATTATGATCATAATACTTCTTTGATTTTTATTTTCATTTTCTTTATAATTTATATCTATTTCAAATAATTGTATTTTTTATTTTTATTATTTTGTTATATTTTTATTTGTATTTTATATTATATCATCATTGTTAATATTAATTGTTTTTTATTTTATTTCCTTTATTGTTTATTTGATTCAATTCCATTTCTTGTTTTATTTATTCTATATTTTTTCCCTAATTTTGCTTTGTTTGATTTTAATATGTTTTATGCTTTATATTATTTTGTTTTAGTTCATTTTATTTTTATTTTTCCATGATTTTATTTTTATTTTTTATTCTTATTTCTATCTTTATTTTAAATCTTTAATTTCTATTTATTTATGCTTTTATTCTTAACTTTACTTTACTTTGTTCTTCCCCCTCTTTTACTGCTTTCTGCACCTCCTCTTCCTCTCTCCTCCTCCTCCCCTTTCTTTGGCTCTTCCTCTCTCTTCCTCCTTCCCTTTCTTTGGCTCTTCCTCTCTCTTCCTCCTTCCCTTTCTTTGGCTCTTCCTCTCTCTCCACCATATCCATGCTCTTATCCGCTTCTTGCTCCTCTTCCTCGTCCATGTTTACTTTTTTTCTCTTCTCTTCTCTTACGCATATCTTATAGCATGTATGTCAGACTTTATATGTATGTATGGAGTGATGATAGACTTTTTTATCATCATCATCAATATCATCAACATCATTAATAATCATCTGTCCAATTTGAACACCAAACCTTTGGCTTTGTATAAAAATTGAGGGAACATCATTTATATTTAATCATTGGTTTCTTTCAGGTCTTATAGCATGTATGTCAGACTTTATATGTATGTATGTAGTGATGATAAACTTTTTTATCATCATCATCAATATCCTCATCATCATCAATAATCATCTGCCCAATTTGAACACCAAACCTTTGGCTTTGTATAGAAATTGAGGGAACATCATTTATATTTAATCATTGGTTTCTTTCAGGTTGCTCTTCTTGTTATTGCATTTGCTTTCATTGGACTGGGGGTGCCCTTTTATTTTTGCCTGTTCGGCATCCCAGTTGCAGTGGGTGTGATATACGGCGTGATTTGGTCGGCTCATTTATTCAAGGTGAGCGCTTCTTCAGAGTTTGTTCACTGATTGGATTTTGCATTGAGTTAGAGAAGGAGGTTGAAAGAATGGAGATCAAATTATGCCTGAGAGAGAGTGAGTGTGTGTGCGTGTGAGTGTGTGTGCGTGTGAGTGTGTGTGCGTGTGTGTGTGTGCGTGTGTGTGTGTGCGTGTGTGTGTGTGCGTGTGTGTGTGCGTGTGTGTGTGTGCGTGTGTGTGTGTGCGTGTGTGTGTGTGCGTGTGTGTGTGTGCGTGTGTGTGTGTGCGTGTGTGTGTGTGCGTGTGTGTGTGTGCGTGTGTGTGTGTGCGTGTGTGTGTGTGCGTGTGTGTGTGTGCGTGTGTGTGTGTGTGTGTGTGTGTGTGTGTGTGTGTGTGTGTGTGTGTGTGTGTGTGTGTGTTTATGCATGTGCATACGTGTGTGTGTGTGTCTGTCTGTCTGTGAATATTTCAAGTTTGTCTCAAGCAGATTTTAGGTGCAAATTTTTCAAGAACTTGAATATACCCAAAGGAAATACATATTTCATATATCAAATACATGCAGTATTGATTGAATGCAAAATTGAAAAACCTACTGTAGACTACCTCTTATGTATCAGTGAAAATGTAAATAAAAGACATATTAACAAAAATACTTTCAATATAAAGCATTATAAAATGTGTACATAGATGTAATTCTATGCATCTAAACATAGCCTAAATAGTAAAAAGCCAAAGAGAGGATTTTTTAATCTTAAAAAATCTCATTGATTTTCTTCATAGGCTATGGAACTCCATGAAGATCTGAACAACATTCAGAAAACATACATGGAAGACCCTGACACTGGATTCTGGGTTGCTGAAGTATTGGAAGTCAGTGAGGCCAATGAACTTGATTCCCTTGTTAACAAAGCTAAAAAGGTATAGTTTGTTGCTCAAATTTCTTTAGCATTAAGCCTGTTTGTACTGGTGTCAGACTCCTGTTGACTTATTTTGGTTTTTTACTTTAATGATTTCTTTTTATATGAAAAGAATTGAAAGAAAAAATGGGCTATAATTAGCATTTGGCTATACATTTTGTCACTTGTGTTCATTATTCAAATTTCATCACACTATCTAATGTATCAGATATGGTAGAAAAAACCACAGTGCACAAATGGGGTTTATTGAAAATGAGACCACAGTTTCTAAATCCTCCTGGATTTCATCTTCACTTGTGAATATAGAATTCTAACATTTGACTTTGCAGGTTGAGTATGATTTTCTTTCCGAAGAAGAATTCCACATGAGAAATATAAACTTGGATGGCTTCAGGAAACATCTAGTTGGGACAGTTGCCATCACCAAGTCGCAGAGAGGAGGACTCAGGTAATCACAATGGAGATTATCTTATTGTTATTATTGTCATTATTATTTGTTTATATCTCATATAATATTTTTTTTATGGATAGGATATTACAGTTGGTGAAGATATATATGATGATTATTTTTTCTTCTTGAGATATAGCTGTCAGGGATTAATATCTACTTCATCAGCTTTTGACATTAATTTTTTTTTTTTTTAACTATTCTGATCATTGACAGTTTTCACCTTTTAGCAGCTCATGGAGCAATGTCTTCAAAAATACTTGGCTAAAGTATACAAATGCAGTACTACTGTTATAGAGAAGTGTTAAAGTACATTTTCTTGGTCAATGTTGCAGGGCTTGGCTGAGACGCATGGCAGTGAGGAAGGCTTACAGGCGCCGGGGAATTGCCATGCAACTCCTAGAGCAGGCCATCCAGTTCTGCACAGACAGGTGCCATGAGGGGATTGAACTCATCACAACGGAATGCCACTATAAGGTGCAGTTGGATTTTTTGTTGTTGTTGTAGTATCTTCAGAGCCACTTAATCACCAATATATCTGTTATTAACACCCACCAATATCAGCATGCATTATCATTGATCATCAGTATAAAAATGCAGTAGTGCTGCATAATATCCAGTTTTCATGTATTGTTCTTCAGTATTCATCATCAGTGTTGTCATGTATAATTGTTTATTAATTGGCTTAACAGGAATATTTATTCTTTCTTGTTTTTTTAGTCATCTGTGATATTTTTTATCTAATATTTTTGACTAGTCATATTTTGTGCTTTTGTCTAGATATTGCCAGTAAACCTGAAATCTTGACTTCATTTTTAAAAATAAATAACCATTTTTGTAATGGAAATACATTATAAGGATTATAAGTATACAGGCACTTGAAGTCTTCATGATGATTGATTGTTTTGTTTTGCGCTTATTTATGCTTTCAGGCACGTGAGCTGTATTACAAGAGAGGTTTTACAGCAGAGCACACCTATTACAAGTACTATTTCAATGTGCGACAGCCAATGTACCTCTTCGCAATGCCTTTGAAGCCCCCCAAAGCAAATCTTGCTGAAGTATCAACTATGTAGAGCATAATCCTGTTGTTGATTATGCTTGCTGACATGTATGGAATCATAATGAATTTTTTATACACATTTTGATCTTCCAAGATGATTGACACCATTTACGATAAACAATTAATTTTTGAACAAGAATGCTTGTTAGGGATATCTGTTAGTGCCTTATATTGTTTTGTTATAAAATAGTTCCTAAATTTTCAGTGAGGAAGCATTCAGGGTGATATGCAGCTGTATGGTTTATTTTTGGGGAAAGTAATATGTAGATTTAAGATATTATGAAAACAATGTGATATTTTTAAATGTTTTGATGAACTAAACCTGTTTCATATGTCTCCAGAGAAACTCGGAATTGTTTACAACCTTTGTTTTGACTTTAATAGGTCTATGCCTTGCAAGTTGCTCACAAATTTTGTAATGTGTGTTTTATCATCATTTGTTTGTCTTATGTAGGCACTGCATAACTGGAAGAAGTATGTAATTATGTAATGTAATGCTTATATGGCATTAGGATATCATGTCACAAATTAACTTTTTTTTTTTATGTAATTTTTCCTTTTCTGGTACTGAAGAGAGATGATAGGCAATCATGAAACTGTTTTATGTCCATGCTCTTTCTTTTTCTGCTCAATATTGATAGTATGTCATATTTATGCATTTCATGTGTAACATTAATAGTTCGACCTATGGATAAATAAACTACCACCACTATGGCTCTTTCAGAAACTGATGATAAGCCCAGAATCTCACATTTTATGCTCATGTTCATTAATATAATTTTGTGACTTATAGATGACTCCTATGTTGTTACGGCTCGTCTCTAGGTGACTTACAGACAAGATTGATTTACAGAGAAATGCTGTTACAAAGTGCCATCATTGGCATTATTTATATATTTATGTAACTCGGAACATAAGGTCATACATATGTTAGTTCTGGACAATAAGTACATGTTATCATTATTCGTAAGAATCTTTTCTGTTGGTAATCATTTTTTCCTTATATGAATTCTAAGTTACTTTGTTTCACATGTTTTTTGCCCAACTTCTGATAATTAAAACGGAAGCAGGGGAATAGTTTCATTGCTTTATCAAGACATGTATAAAGAAGATTTATAACAATTTTTTCCTATCCTGGAAGAAATTTTGTAATCCTGCTTGTATATATTTCTTGTTTTACCTTTTTAATGAATTGCATTGTACATTACTCTTCCAATTCTCTAAGAATTACAAGGAAATACAAAGATGGAACTGTTCTGTTATTTTTAAGTTGGAGTTTACACTTTACTAAGTATACTTCCTTTTAAAAAAAGTATATTGCAAGTATGTGAAGTCTAAAATTAGAATATTGTAGTAAAAGGAGGATTTAACATGAAAGACTATGCCTAATATTAGTATATTCATGAACACTAAACTAGTAGATATGTAAATGTGCCGAAGGACAGTCCCAGTGCCAGTGTTCTGTCTTGTGAGATACATTGACATATGTTGTATTTCCCAAAGTTTATCTACCTTTGTCACATTTATTTTTGTAATATGATGCCCACAAATAAAGGAACACATTGATTTTAGATATATTTTATGAATGTCATTTTTTACAGGTTTTTTACCCTATTTCTTCTCTCTGTTTAATTGGAATACTTGTCAATGATGTTTACAGTACCAAAGTTTCATCCACAAGACAACAGCTGGAATGGTAATTCCTGGGTAAATAACCCCCCAATCCCATGTCTATTATTGTCGTGTGGGGGTTTAGGAGATGGGGAATGAGGCCCAATGTTGGGGATCTCTCCTGCCATGGGCCTTGGCACAACCAATTTGTCATCTCCTTTCCTTTCCCTTATCTTCACCAACGCCTTCTGCCCAGTACCTCAGAAGTGAGAGCTGCATTGAAAGGATAAAAGGCTGGTTCAGGGAGCCTTGAACTTGATATTTCCTTGCTTAGATATCTATCCCTTACCACTCATGGGGATGCCGAAGCATACCATTTTTCTTCCCCACATACTCTAGGCCTAGCATTGCAAGTAAATGATATTGTAACTTTATTTGGGGCGTTTGGCCCTTCCCAAAACGTAGCTCGTTGTCGTCGTGGGAGAGCTTAGGAGATGAGAACTGAGACCCAATGTAGGTATCAACCCTACCTTGGGCCTCAGACCTTGCCTCAACTAATTTTGCTTGGTCCTTTCTTCTCTTCCTTCCTCTTTTGTATCTTCTTTATTCCCTTCCTTTATCCCATTCCTAAGGTGTGAGAGCCATGCTGAAAGGATGAAAGGCTAGCTTTTTGTCAGTCAGGAACGGCCTCTGGGAGCCATGGGCACGGTATTCCCTTGGTTAATTGCCTAGCCCTTACCTCATGGGGACCCTGAGGGGCAGACCGTTTATCCCCCAGATTATTCAGGCTCACCATAACCAGTAATGCAGTTTTTTTTACCCTTAATAGGGGCATTATGGCTTGCCCCTTCATCAAGTAGTCTATTTGATATTGATGGTTTTCCGACCCCTGCCCCTCCTTTGACCACAGCTTGGACCACTGATGCTAATACCCCCTCTTCGACGCTGACGAACAACTCAGGTTATTACTCAACCCCTAGAAAGCACCTTTTCCTCATCCCCAACATTCTCTTCATCTCCTGCTGCACAGTCCTCTTCAATGTCAACCCCCTCTTCCCTTGTTACTACTCCTATATATTATACTGTACTATAACACTCTCATACCTTTGACATCTAACACATTTCATCGTAATCTTTAACTCTCCTTTGTCCATTCCGACGCAATACTTTACCATAGTGTTATATGACCTTTGATGTCTAGCACATTTATTTTTAAACATTAAACATTAGGGGCGTTTGGCCTTGTCCTTTTATCAACTAGCCTCTCCGATATTAACTAACCGGTTCCCAACCCTTGGCTCGCCTTTAATCACAACTCTGAGCTCTGCTATTACCATTCTCTCCTCGTTAGCTCAATCTACTCCAAGTCGTCCATCCAGAGCATTACCCAACCTCCAGAAAACTTTACTTCCTCTCTTCCAACATTATCCGTTCATTCAAACCGCTCCTCCCGTATTAATGCTCTCCATCCTTTTTATCCACCTCCCCGCTGTACTGCCTCACTCAGTACTACCTCTTCCTTACGTCCTCGTCCTCCAACCATTCCTACGTTTTTTTCAGCCCAGCTAAGTGGGATTGATTTTTTGTGATTCCCTTGACAGCCCCGCGCTATGCACTCTCTTCCAACAATATATCCTAAAACAATTAGGCAAAGTCTCCTTCCTCAGTCTTCCGATTGCCCACACTTTGTCACAGTTATATATGAGTCCCAAGCTCGTGCATTATCTACCCTAACTGACCTCACTGGTAAACCTTTTCCTTACCAGCCTCAGTCCTCCCTTAATACTTGTACCGGAACGGTTTCTATCTCCCGCGCTCATTGCTCTGTCTACAGCAAGGATTGGTCTGACTATGGAAACGACGTGCTTGTATGGCTCTTTAACTATGATGCAGTATCAATACTATCCCCCTAAATACGGCCGAAAGTCCTACACCAATATTGCTAAGATTACCTTCCGTAGACATGACAAATCTCATGAAGTTTATGTTGATGGAGAGCCCTACCAAAGCTGGTCATGGCCGTTCAAACTGTTCTGCCCAATCACGCACATGTGCTAAGAGTGGTGGCTCCCATAAAGAATTTTATAGGGGATGGCTTACCTGTAAGTTCGAATCAGGTAGCAGTCTTCAGATTCAAACTTGGCCTCACTTTGAGTGAATCCAGGAAGGAAGCACCCCGACGAGATTTTTCTCTTCCCTACTCCAGTGTTGTACTTAGATCTGCCCCTTCCTTTTCTGCTCAAGATGTTTCCACATTTCCCCCAGTATCTCTCCCCTTCTTACATCTACCCCCTCCCTCTCGCAATCAAATTCTTTTGCCATTCTAAATTCAGGCATCAATCTCTCCCACTTTCCCGGTACCTAACCCTCCTTGTTCTACCCATTGCATCAATCTAAATGATCCACCCCATCTACCGCATACTCTCCTGCACTTGCCTCTTCTGCTCCTCATACGCCCATCTTCCCCCGCATTAGAAGACCTTCATTACTCAGACCTCAACCAAAACCCTCTCAGAAACTCCCCAAATTATTTTTCATTGCACCCATATTCATGAGACGGTAAAGTCGTACAGTAATTTAGAATAATTCAGTATTAAAATGGTTAAGAAATGTGAGGGCAGAGGGTAAGGACATGGGGCAAAGCAGGGATTAATAAAAGGATAACATGAGGAAAAGGATGGATGTTGGTCGTCACTTTGCGTATAGAAGGAATGGGAGCTTGAGAGGGTAGATGAGTGATTTGCATGTTTATTTTTGTTATAATTAGAACGTTTTGAATATTCTCCAGAATTTCTGCGAGGTTAATGGTTGAAATAAATGTGCTAGACATCAAAGGTCATATAGCAAGCACTATGGTAAAGTATTGTGGCGAAGAGGGTAAAATGAGTTAACGATTAGGATAAAATGTGATAGATGTTAAAGGTTATAGAGTATAGGATAGTATGATAGGGAAAGGGTGAAGAGGGGGAGCAAATGAAGTAAATTGGAGATTAGTAAAGGAAAAGGTTAAAAGTACATGGCGGTTGAATGAAATGGAGTGTATCTGTGGCTGGGGAAGCAAAAGAAACAGTTTGCGGAAAACAGGTAAAAAGCTATTATGAAACAAACAACAGGCAATGCGAGTAGAGATGGTTGTTGGAGAAGAAGCAGGAAAAGAATCTGGGGAATGAGATAAGGGGACTGAGTACATTGGTGAAGTATCAGAAAAAAAATGTCAGGAGGGGAGGGATACGGAGGACACTGTTGCGACAAAAGGGATTCACGTGAGTATCAAGGCGGGAGAGGTAAGGATAATGAAGAATAGAAAGGGAATGGTGCACATGGAGAAGGAAAGGATAGAGTGTGCTGGGAAAGAATGGGAGGAAGAGGGTAATGAACTTGAGGAGGAGGGATATCAGCAAATACTTTGAATGTAGAAGGCATGGGAATACAAGGCTTAGACAGTGGATGAGGGATCGGAACTTTCCCTTCGGTGATATCTAGGAATTTTTGGATGTTTTCAAGTGTCTGGAAGGGAGTTGGGTGGGGAGGTCTGAGAAACAAAGGTTCTCTTGTGAGGAGGAGAAGAGGGGATAGATGTTCGAGGAGCAGAGGAAGAGAAGGCTGAAGGAGAGGATGTGGTAGGCGAAGATGGAGTGTAACATTTAGGCTGTCTGGTGCGACAGGTAAAGTGAGGAGGTGGGGTAAGCTTTGGAGAAGCGTTATAGATTAGAGTATCTGGATTTAGCTTTAAAATGAATTTGACGGGGAAAGAAGGGGTAGAGTAGGATGGTTCAGGGTAGAGGTATGAGATACTAGGGAGTGGAGCGCCACATAAGAAGAGTGGAGGTTGGGGACCTATACATGCGCGAGAGACAAGGATGGAGAAAGATTTGAGGTAGAAAAGCAAAACCCATGGTTAGTGGCCCAGGAAGACATGATATTGCAGACTGAAAGAATTGGCGGAGATTTGGTATAGATATGACAGAGGCGTAGAGGGTTAAATAATCAACATATGGTGTTGCCCGGGCTCCTGTTGGTAGAATTGAGGCAATGACATTAACAGCAAGAAGGAATAAAGTGGTGCTGAGCACACTGCCTTGCGGGACACCTTCGAACTGAGGAAATGGTGATGACGAGGAAGAGACAATTTTGACCTGGAAAGTACGTTTGGAGAGGAAATGAGAAGGAAAATTTCCTGACGTCCATATGTGGTTAAAAATAGTTAAAAGGAAGGATAGAGAGGAAGATGGGAGGTGTCGGAGCATACGATAGTGAATACAGCCAGAGCCTTCATGAGTATTGCAGCTCGTCTGTAAAGCAGCATTGAGTTCAGAGGAAGAAAAGGGAGCATTATAGGACTCATCAGAAAATAGGGTGAAGGTGATGGGGGTGCGTTCCCTGATGGTCTTAATGGAAGAGAAGTGTGAGGAAAGGTGAGAGCCGCTACTGACCTGGCTGAAATAGTCGCCCAGTTCACTAGCGACTTGGATAGGATCAGAGATGAGAGTATCTCGAATATGGAGGACGGGGCAGGATGGGGGAGGGGGGGGAGTTGCCAAATAGTTTATGGATCCGACGCCAAACAGCTGAAATAGAAGTAGATGTAATTGAGGAAACAATTTCGTCAGATATTTGTTTTACTGTTCCGGATTGTACGATATGACTGGTGGATGCTTTTTTAAAGGAGATAAGGGCCTCGTTTGTAGTGATAACTGTTCTAGGCTGCACGTTTTAAGGGACTTTGGTGCAATCAGAATTCCATCATGGAACACACTTGGAGGTATAAGGTCTTGAGATTCGAGGAATGGCTGTATGGGCAACTCTTAGGATCGTGGCTGTAAAACATAGTCGCATATCTGAAATGGGCGGGAAGGGTATAAAAATGGGAAGGATAGGTATAGTAGAGAGTGAAGTGAAAGTACACTAGTCAGCTCTATCAAAGCGCTAGCGTGGGGGATTAGGAAGTGGGACATATGAAGTTGGAGAAAGAAGTACTGGAAGTGATCACTATAGGCAAAGTGGCCTAGAATTGACCAATGGAAATCTAACTGGAGAGAGGGGGAGCATAGAGAGCCATCAAGGCATGAAAAAAATTGCGTGCGCATGTGAAAGTGTGTGGGGCGATCTGCATTAAGAACAATTAGGTTATTTGTGGAGAGGAAGCGTTCTAGGAATCGGCCTCTGGAGGTAGTAATAGTATCATCCCAAAAAGTGTGCCGGTAGTTAAAATCACCAACTACGAGGAAAGGTGGTTGGAGTTAGGAAATTAGAGTTTCAAGGGCAACAGAATCAATGGATGGGAAAGGGAGAAGTAGACTGAAATAACTGATTCAACGGCGAAGAAATATGCTAATAACTGTGCACGGGACAGTGGTTTGAAAGGGAGGTATGACATAAGGTGTTTTCTGATGGATGAGTATAGGCGAGACATGAAGGGAGTGTGAGGAAGAGACAAAATGGTAGTTTTGAATTGGTACAGGAGGATGTATAAGAAAAGTCTTGGAGGCACATACTGGATGGGTTATAAGGAGAAAGGATATGACGGTCAGGTCTGTGAGAACGGAAACCGCGAATATGTAGGAGAGCTATTATTTTCTTGATCTACGAGTGATAACAGTTACAATGCGTGTTGGAGAATTTGAAGGGGAAGAAGTTAGGGGGTGAGATAAGGAATTAGAGGGGCTGTAGTATCAGGAGGGGTATCAAGAGGAGGAGGATCTGGGGAAGGACATAATTGTGACATTAGGGATTCACGTGTGTAGCCAGGAGGGAGAGGAGGGGATAGAGGGGATGGAGGGAGGGTTAATGTGGGTGTAGTTGGAGCTCGAGGGGATGGGCTGTGTTGGGAGGGAGTAGGAGGAAGGGGTGTAGGGGGAATATGAGTAGGAGGATGGATATCGGCAGTAGTTGGGAGTTGAGGGGGACGGGTTGTGTTGGGAGGGGGTAGGAGGAAGGGGTGTAGGGGGAATATGAGTAGGAGGATGGATATCGGCAGTCACTTTAAGTGTGTAAGGAGCAGGAGTTGTGGAATTTGAGGGTGGATGAGAGTTTTCGGTGTCACTTTGTGATATTGCAGTAGATATTGGAGTGTCTGGATTTAGAGTGGCAAAAGAATTTGACTGGGGAAGGTAGGCGGTAGAAATGGGGAAGTAACTAGGTATAGGAGAGGGTATAGGACCATCTTGGGAGGGAGGGGGAGGGGCAGAGCGAGCGGCATTACTGGAGTAAGGAGTATGAGATAATCCGTCGTCATGCTTCCTGTCTAGCTTCACGCAGAGTGAGACCAAGTCTGTATCTGAGAGTTACCACCTCAGATTCAAACTTGCAGGTGGGGCAGCCCCGTTAAATACATTATGGAGGCCGCCGCAATTAGCACTCGTGCGTGACTTGCAGAGCAGTTTGATAAGTTATGACCAGGTTGGGCACATAGGGGGCATCGGGCTGTGGAACGGCAGGTTTGGCAGGATATCCAAAACGGCAACAGTTTTGACATTGACGGGGAAGAGGTTGATATGGTCGGACAGAGAGGAATTCACTACCAATGTAAACATTAAAAGGAAGGTCATGTCTACGGAAAGTAATTTTGGCAATGTTGGCGGGGTTTTTACGATGACCTCTTGGAGGAATGGAGTTGCACTGTACTGATATTACATCACAGTCCGTGAGGCAGGCGAGTAAATCTTCTCAATCTGACCAATCTTCCGGTACAAATATTGAGGGTTGGTTGAGGTTCAGCAGGAATGGGGTTGCCAGAGAGATCAGTTAGAGTTGATAATGCTATAGCTTGGATTTCGGATTGGGAACGATCGGGCCGGCTACGGAAAGAGACTTTGCCTACTTGTTTTTGAAGATTGCTGAAGGAGAAGAGTTGTGTGAGTAAGGAGCTGTAGGGGGATCACAAAAGTCGGTCCCATTTGGTTGGGCTAAATAGAGAATTTAAGATATTTGTAGAGATGGGGGTGGTAGACAGACTAGGACGAGTGGAAGAGGGAGTATTGTTGAGGAGGTAGTAAGGCTGTAAAGTAGTAATAAGGGAGGATGGGGATGATTGATGAAGAAGGTTGTGGGGGTAGAGGTGATGAAGTTGAGGAAGTTGGGAGGGTAGGAATGTCTCCTGGAGGTTGAGTCTCGACTTGGGTGAATAATATATTATTAGGCATTGAGGAGCGGGTAGTAATTGCAGTGTTAAAAGGAGAGCCTGGAGTCGGAGTTCCGAAAGTTTGAATTTGTGGGGCTATTTCATGAAGGGGCAAGCCTCATAGTCCCTAACAAGGGTATTCCGTCTTCATTATTGGCCATGGTAAGCCTAGACTGTGTTGGGGGAAGAAACAGGTAGGGGTAGGGGCTAGACAACTAAAACATGCCCATGGTTCCTTTGGCCCGTTTAGGAATGCCACAAAGTCAGCCTTTCATCCTTTCAGCGTGGTTCTCACACCTTTGGAAGTAGATAGTAGAAGAGGTTAGAGAAGGGACGGAAACGAAAAGACCGTTCAGAATTAGTTGAGACCCAAGGTAGGGGAGCCCTCCAGCATTGGGTGCCAGTACTTGCCTCCTATGCCCCTCACGACAACGGGCAAGGTATTGGGGATGGGGTGGGGGAGTTGTGAGGTGGTGTTGCCATGATAGTACGTTTTATCTCAGGGAATCAAAAATAAGTATTCCATAGTTGTTCTGCATAAACAAGTTGACAAGTTATAGGGCACCTTCCACATCACAGGGATGGTAGCAAGTAATTATGTTAATCCTTTTATAATATTAGAGTATATATTTCATGTGATTGTCACAATGATAACAATTATATGTTTGTTAATATTGATACTTATATATATTGTTATTGACATGCAATGATATTATCTTTTTATTAAGGCAAGATCAAGTGTGGATTTTATGGGGATTGTGAGAGGCTAGTAAAGCTACCCCATTCAGCATTAATAGTGTATGTAAGGCCAGGCGAGTAGCCAGTTGCTCTCGTGTTCACTCAATTATTGCCCTGTGAATCTGTACCCGTGTAAATATTGAACTATAGCATTGTTGCATAATTAAAGTGGTGGAAAATAAGTGTGTTTCGTTATCCATTCCACCACGAGTGATTATTCCAGGTGTATTGATATATTCTTGAACTAGAACTAAGTTTAAAGAATAGACTAAAGGAAAGTATCACTAACATGATCAAAGTACTATCAAGAAGTAACTGCTCCATCTTAATTCACTAAGTAATTCTGAATATAGTGGAACGGTGACTATATTTTTTTCTAAACCTTTTTTCAGTGGCCTTTAATTATTCAGTTTACAAAGCCTGGCAGTGGAAATCCCTGTACAGGAAATCAGAGTAAAACAGACAAATTTTAAACTCCAAACAGGAAAAAAATTATGCTATATGAAATTTGAAATAAACTTTTGTCAGATATGTAAAAAATGTTTTCCCTATTGTGCCTGGTGGAATAGAATGAAACAAGAATATTCACTTATCCAGTACTTAATAGGCACCTTTTTAATGTTAGAAAATAATTTCCAGTGTAATGTGGTGATATAAAAGAGATGCTTATATTTTAATTGCTGCAAGCAAGAAAGAGACTAAAATGGAAAAAAAAAAAAAAAAAAAAAAAAA
>NC_091551.1:35000066-35002566 GCF_042767895.1 Penaeus vannamei | reverse complement strand
TGTGTGTGTGTGTGTGTGTGTGTGGTTGTGTGAGTGTTAGTGTGTGTGTGTGTGTGTGTGTGTGTGTGTGTGTGTGTGTGTGTGTGTGTGTGTGTGTGTGTGTGTGTGTTTGTTTGTGTGTGAGTTTGTGTGTGTGGTTGCGTGTGTGTGTGTGTGTGAGTGTGTGTGTGTGTGTGTGTGTGTGTGTGTGTGTGTGTGTGGTTGTGTGTGTGGGTGCGTGTGTGTGTGGTTGTGTGTGTGTGGTTGTGTGTGTGTGTGTGTGTGGTTGTGTGTGTGTGTGGTTGTGTGTGTGTGTGTGGTTGTGTGTGTGTGTGTGGTTGTGTGTGTGTGTGGTTGTGTGTGTGTGTGTGTGTGTGTCTGGTTGTGTGTGTGTCTGGTTGTGTGTGTGTGTGTGGTTGTGTGTGTGTGTGTGTGTGGTTGTGTGTGTGTGTGGTTGTGTGTGTGTGTGTGGTTGTGTGTGTGTGTGGTTGTGTGTGTCTGGTTGTGTGTGTGTGTGTGGTTGTGTGTGTGTGTGTGTGGTTGTGTGTGTGTGTGGTTGTGTGTGTGTGTGTGGTTGTGTGTGTGTGTGGTTGTGTGTGTGGTTATGCGTGTGTGTGTGGTTGTGTATGTGTGTGTGGTTGTGCATGTGTGGTTGTGTGTGTGTGTGTGTGTGTGTGTGTGACTTGTGTGTGTGTGTGGTTGTGTGTGTGTGTGTGGTTATGTGTGTGTGTGGTTGTGTGTGTGTGTGGTTGTGTGTGTGTGTGGGTGTGTGTGTGTGTGGTTGTGTGTGTGTGTGTGTGGTTGTGTGTGTGTGTGTGTGGTTGTGTGTGTGGTTGTGTGTGTGTGTGGTTGTGTGTGTGTGTGGTTGTATGTGTGGTTGTGTGCGTGTGGTTGTGCGTGTGTGTGTGGTTGTGTGTGTGTGTGGTTGTGTGTGTGTGTGGTTGCGTGTGTGTGGTTGTGTGTGTGTGGTTGCGTGTGTGTGGTTGGGTGTGAGGGGTTGTGTGTGTGTGGTTGTGTGTGTGTGGTTGTGTGTGTGTGGTTGTGTGTGTGTGGGTGTGTGTGTGTGGTTGTGTGTGTGTGGTTGTGTGTGTGTGTGTGTGTGTGTGTGTGTGTGTGTGTGTGTGTGTGTGTATGTATTAGTGTGTATGTGTGTGTATGTTTGTGTATGTGTGTGTGTGTGTGTGTGTGTGTGTGTGTGTGTGTGTGTGTGTGTGTGTGTGTGTGTGTGTGTGTGTGTGGCTGTGTGTGTGTGTGTGGTTGTGTGTGTGTGTGTGGTTGTGTGCGTGTGTGTGGTTGTGTGTGTGTGTGTGGTTGTGTGTGTGTGTGTGGTTGTGTGTGTGTGTGGTTGTGTGTGTGTGTGGTTGTGTGTGCGTGCATGTATGTGCATGTATGTGTTCGTGTGTCTGTGTGCATGTTCTCTTGATTTTTATAAATGAACAATGAAGGGAAGAAAAATACATGGGTATTTTCCTTTTGCCCTTCTCTTCATTGTTTTTTTACTCCTGTCTCTCTTTGTGTGTGTTTGTGCATATGGGAATAGATAATAAGACAACCAAAGCACAGTGAGGCCTTGACTTGATGGATAATAATAACCTAAAAACTTCATATACCGCATATAGTTAACCTGGAGGTACATATTGCATGGGAAAATAAATAATCATGTAAGTTCACCCTTCCCATCCTAACAGACACTTTGATTTCCTGATACATTTAATGTACTAGATACAAAAAATGATCTTGCAGCTTTAACTCCTTGGTGACAGTGACAGATATACCCATCATGACATAGCCTATGAAGTGCGAACACGTCATGACGAGTGGGCCAGATGTACACAGTTTAGGCCAAGCTACAAAGTCTAGACAGTTGTGTTATACTACATCACAAATAAATCAGGCCCTGTCACCATACAGTTCAGAGAGAGAAAAACTAGACTCAAAAAGAATTACCTCACATAGTCACACAGTAGGGAAAGGCACAAAAAAGTGTTCAGAAACTTGGGCCAATGGCAAATTCTAGTCAGTATATGCACATAGTGCATTGGTTATATCTGCGCTTCTTTTATCATTCACCCACTAAAATTGGGGCCTGATGTGTAAGATTAAAGAATCATATTCATTCAGAAATATAATATCAGAACATCTAACCATCACCATTCCTACCCAGTACAAATCAAAAGACCCTATCACCTACATGCTGAATCTCCTCACCTGTGCCACCATCTCCAACACTGAAGTCTTGCCCGAACTCTGGTCCCCAACCACTACCACTCTCGGTAAGTGATCCTGCGTGTCATAGCTGCTGTCATAATCGCAGAGCTCATCCAGCACCTCACTGTACATATCAATGAGGGACTTTTTAATCTTCTTGTGTGCTATTTTGTCACCTGCTCTGAGCATTAGCGACTTCCTGAGCTCCTTGTTTTCCTTCTCCAGGCGTT
Source organism: Penaeus vannamei (assembly GCF_042767895.1). Lineage (NCBI taxonomy): Eukaryota > Metazoa > Arthropoda > Malacostraca > Decapoda > Penaeidae > Penaeus > Penaeus vannamei. The sequence goes on along the minus strand of NC_091551.1, from coordinate 35,000,149 downwards.
CCACTTCCTTCTGGTACTTGAGCTGCACCTGCATCAGCTCCTCCTGTAGGCTTTCATACTTTTCTCTTATTGTTTCTGTAATA
>NC_091551.1:34962566-34980066 GCF_042767895.1 Penaeus vannamei | reverse complement strand
AATAATAATAATAATGATGATGATAATGATAATGTTAATGTTAATGTTAATGATAATGATAATAACAATAGTAACAATAATAATAATAATGATAATAATAATAACAATAATAAATCTAGAAACAATTTCTATTCTTTCTAGGTTGGTTTTGTTTATGAACAGGGAAGATTGCTTGTTAAGCTTTCTCATTATGTCTGGATATGACAATTTAGTTTACAATTTGAGAAGAAATTCGACCATGGTAGATATACTGCATTATTCATATTCCCAAAAATTAGCTTTCAGAGATCTTGATCTGTTTAACTGCAACAAATTTGTGCATAAAAAATGCTATGGACAGGAACATGAATCAATAAAACATATTGAATAACAGCAGCAAATTGGATGTGTAGAAAACAGCAAAGCTTATTCTATACATAAAAACAGCATATAGCAGAAGCTCTCTGCATGATAATTAATCAAAATGAAAGTAAATAAAAGAAAGTTCATGTATGGTCCTAAGTACTTCCTATTTAATTTCACCAACACTGTTTTAGTTATTTTCTATCATCATATTCATTACCTACAAGTTAATCTTTATTAGATATCACTTTGCACCCAAGTGACCAGCTGCTCATATAAGCCTAATGCCCATATTTTGGTCCATGTGATTGCAGTGAAGCAACTGGATCCAAGGGGTTAATTATAGCTACAGGTAACTGACATGAGTAAATAGAGCTTTTATCAACTGATACTTTATATGAATTAAAGAAAATATGATCATATCTGTAAAATGATTATATAATGCATAAACATTTAAGCTAAATCAACTAATCAACTTGTAAATGTTATGAAAAGGGAAAAGGAAATGTAAGCAAAAGTCACTTATATCATATATTTACTCACTTTTGAATTTCTGTTCATGTATCTTTATAATTATCATATTCATTTTAGAACATTCATTCTTTAGGGAGAGTAAGCTGTAACATTCAATTAAGAAAACAAGCTATAGAATTTCCATTTTTTCATAACCTTTCAAATATCTAAAAATATGTGACAAAGTTTGATTAGAACCTTTTTGACATGGTTTATCTAACAACAGCATTTATATAATTATATCTGAATGCATTACAGTGTTACCAGATAAAATCCAAACTTGATACTTTTAGGGTGGCTGTGTCTTTATTCACCTACCTATACCATGTTGCCTTTATCACATTATATAAAACCAAGGCTAGGAGACATAGAATACAAAGACTCGCATTCAAACCAATTACAAACATAAATTATGCCTGGAGATCTAGTATGTACTTTCATTCTAATATGCCTAAAAAATAATATGCTTCCTGAAAATACTATTAAGTTCTACTAACACATAGTTAATTAACATTACTTAGCAATTTAGTCCATATTCTTGTATATTCAATATAGTACTGTACGAGATTGTGTGATACGATACAGCCTTTCTCAATGCATTTATGGTTTATTCATAGAAAATGCACAGCAAACATCCCAGCTGTTTATCATTGTCCATTTCTTCTGAACAGAATTTCTGATTGACCAACTAATGATTACTCCACAGCCTCTGAGCCAGTTAAAATGACAAAAGGCATAAAAATGGCAGCATACGCCACATGCAGACTACTGTTGTGCTTGTTTTCATACCTGGTTTGAGGCTTTGATATAGACCTGTATGGCATAAAGAGGCCTTAGTGCAATTTTCTTCTCCTTTTTTTTTGTTTGTTTTATCTATTCATTATTATCTTTTTTATCAGGAGACAGAGTTAACCCTATGCTGAAAGGAATGCCTATAGCTGTCATGATTCACACTTGTGCTGCCGTGCTGGAGCTGGCCCGGTTGAACAAAGCAAAGATTTGCAGGATGCTCTGACAGTTTCCAAATAGGCAGCAAATTTTCAGCATGGCCCTAGACTGAGCTATTTGTCTGCTTTACACAAAAGCTGAGATCTGATATCCAATAGATGTGTGAATAAACAATATAAAGAGAAGAGAAACCTTAACTTTGAAAATGGAAATGAAAAACTGAAAAGAAGACACTTTAGCCCAACTAAATAAATAAAATGTATATCTTGTGTAAAGTACAGCAGAGACGCAAGTAAGCATGTGGAAGTTTATATATAATTCTATAACTGAAACCAAACTCAGCGTTAAATCAATCAATATTCTCATCCACAATATAGAACAAAATATTGCAACTAGATTAATATTAGCATATTCTCAATAGAAAGAAAGAAAGAAAAAGAATATATAAATTATATATATATATATATATATATATATATATATATATATATATATATATATATATATATATATATATATATATATATATATATATACTCTAAAAAAGTTGTCATACTGTACAATGATGATAATAAAAAAAAATGCTCAAAAAGAAGAAAAGAAACATGAAGAAATAAAAGAAATCAAATGCAAAGCAAAAGGGCCGGCAATATTACCTGCTTTCTCTCGCTCTTTCTCTGCTGCAGACCCCATTGCAGAGAAGGAAATTGCATGCTGTTTAAGATCTGAGGAGAAATCTGAAATCAAAATTGGGTCATTAGAGACTAGTCTTACATTTTTCCTTTTCTTTTTTTTTTCTTTAGTTCTTGCCAATTCATCCATTTTCATATCTTCCACTTTAAAAGGTATTATTTGGCATGGATAGGATATTTCCTTTCTTTTTAATTGCTACAAAATCTGAAACTACAAAGGTACAAAAAAAAAAAAAAAAAAAAAAAAAAACGAAGTGGATTAAATGATACATTTTCAAAAGCAGTTAAAACTGAGAAAAACAGAATAAAATCAAACCACATAAAAAAATAAATCACACGAAAAAAGGTACTAAAAAGTTTTTTCACAATTACTGTGGATTAAAACACACGCAAGCATGACAATTAACATCTCTGTTATCATTCAACATTTCACAAAATCAAAAAACCTATGTGTTCTAAAGGGAGGTTTGTTTTCTTCTTCACAGAGAAGAATGAGTGTGCAGAATGCAAGACTGGAAGCACAAGGTTGGAATCCCCTTTATCTGCTGCAGCAGCCACTCACCAAGAAAATAGCTTCAAGGAAGGACTGAGGAATATATACAAACCAGGGATGGGAAAAAAAGAAAAAAAGTCTGAAAACAATAAACTATATAGATAAATAAATATATATCTTATATATATCTTATATATATATATATATATTTATATACATATATACATAAATATATATATATATATATATATATATATATATATATATATATAATATATATATACATATATATATATATATATATATATATATATACATATACATATGTATATACATATATATACATACATATATATATATATATATATATATATATATATATATATATGCATATATATACATATATATACATATATATACATATATATACATATATATATATATATATATGTATATATATATATATATATATATATATATATATATATATATATACATATGTACATATATATATATATATATATATATATATATATATATATATATATATATATATATATATATATACATAGTCACATAACATAAAATAATATAACAGCAAGTGCTTAGTCTTGGTAAAAACCATTTTCTTGGTCAATGCAATCTCAATCAGCTTCAGAAGTATCTTTACACTCCTAAAGATTTTGTTTCCTTAACAATTTAATCCACATATTACAGATTAGTAATCAGATACACAGTGGTCATCATGCTTTTTACAACCTTGTGACAGCTGCTACTGCCTTTAAAAACAGGAAAATAACAATAATCTTAGGAGTAATAAAAAAAAAAAAAAAAAAAATACAAAGCACCTTAACAAAGGGAGAGAGAGAGAAAAAAAAAATTACAAGATAAAAACTACTCTAGTTGGCAGCCACCTGACCTCTTCCATCTTGTATTCTACACACCTTTCAACATTGGCGTGAGGGAATTAGCCATCCCGGACAAGGTAAGGAACTCGCCTGGAGGGGAGAATGAGAACAAACCGTAAATCATGGTAGAACTGACATGTTTTGTGTTAGGATTGACAGCAGGGTACATGAAAGGGTTAATACCACAAGCGTTAAGCAACAGGGGCCAGCAACCTCAGCTTCAAATGATGAAATTTAAACCACTTCATGGAATGCTGAATGCACACACTAATATCACATTTGATTTTTTTTTACAAGTCCATTTAAAAACAAAACACACACACATACTTATGGACAAACGCACACACACATTCACAAGAAAACAGAAAAATAAAGAAAGAGAAAAACATAGGCCAGGTAGTTCAATAACAGGTTTAGCTGGCAGAAAAATTTGATACATGATTAAGTACTAAAACAAGTTGTATAATAATAAAATCTTATATCAAAGCAGTTAGGGAAACATGTCTAAAGTAATGCACATTCCTGTCAAAAAGCAGGAAAAAATAACAATAATAGTTCACATATAAGTGCAAACAAAATGTTGCTAAAATCATATGTTATACTTAAGCAAAATATCATTCTATTTAGTCTATATATTTTGTTTATAAAGACAAACAATGTAGCATATAAACCAAGTTCATTACAAAGCTAATGTAAAAAAAATCTATAAAAGTTTCATTAAGCTCTTCTCTACATCTTGAACAAGCTCAGTATATCTGCATTGTATTATTGCATACAATAATTATGCAACTTCTATCATTTATCCAAAGAGTTTTTATTTGACTAAATTCAGTCATTTTCATATATCTTGCGAGTCCTGAAGTTTGAACAGAAGGTTCAGGAAGTTATTTTTTTCTTCTTCTTTCCAGTAATGGAACTGAGGGCTGCCTGTATCCGGTGCTTTCAATTTATTATTCTTTTTTTTACATATTATAACACAATAAGATCAGATAAAGTAACACATTTTTGGGGTGCAATAATGTTAATTACATTGCATTCTACGGGATATAAAAATCTGAGAACAGAGAACCTTTAGTCTTTAACAAAAATGATATAACTTATAAAATCTAATTTCAGTGCTTTATTAAAGATCAGAATGTCACCTTTCCTTGGAACTGACGCCAGTTACAAACTTGTTCCTCAAAACTACACAACCATCTATCAATAATAGCTTCAACCTACAGTATTTGTGTAAATTACAAGAGAAAGAGAATAAATACAAAGGGGAAAAGAGAGAAAAATTTAGAAAAACAGCAAATCTTAAAAAAAAGAAAAAGAAAATGTCTTTAAAATGCAGCAAAATATTTTGAATCTAAAAAAAAAAAAAAAAAAAAAAAAGTAAAACAAAAACATACACACAGTTCTACCAGTGCTGCATCATCAATATTATTAATAGACAACACATACCATCCTCTTCCTTACCATCCGTGAAGAATCCTGAACCTTCAGTTTTTTCCTCTTCCGCTGCCTTGATTGCATCATCGAGCCGCTCCTTGAACCAGAGCACCAGCTGATCATATTTCGACTCCCCGAGCTCCTTGAGCTTTGGATCTGAGAAAATTAAGTATTTTGGCAATGAAACACATGGTGTATGATTGTCTGGATGGTATATATGATGAAACTTCTTGTACAATGAAGGAGAGAATAATATTGGTGAAGACAAAATAATAACTAATCGGTATCTATTATTTAATCTATGAAAGTGAATCCAATATCATATAAGCTTTACTGATATTTATTTATCAGCCTGCTATTGTTACATATAAAAAGCTGACGGATATAATCACCAAGAGTAAAATCTGGGACTGAATCCTTGATCTTGTCCCTGTATGAAATGAGAGCTGTCCTGATGGCATCCAGCTCCTCCTGAGATGGCATTAGTTCCTCCAGGAACTTTGTGTCTGGCAGAGCCTCCTTCCACTGCTCATAAGTCTGGGGAGTGCAAGAATGACAAGATGAGTAGAAGTTATTAGTGTTTGCTTTAATTGCTGAAAACTTGCTTATAAGAAATATTTTGCATAGTTCTGAAATGGTGTCCGTGCATTCATATATAAATACATGGAAAATTTAGTCTTACAAGCTTTTAATAAGTAAATGATATATGTTCTCCTTGATCTGACATTTTACTTTTACATTATCTATGTTAATCATAAAAAAATAGATCAAACTGTCTAACCAAAATTTTCTCATTGGATCAATTTCATAGTTATTTTTAAATAAATGCTACATTAGGATGTCATACTTTTTAGGAGGAGGAGGAGGAAAAGGAGGTGGGTAAAAAAAAAAAAAAAAAGAAAAAAAAAAAAAAAAAAAAAAAAAAAAAAAAAAAAAAAAAAAAAAAAAAAAACATGGATGAGGAGGAAAAGAAAGAGGAGGAAGAGGGAAAAAGAGGAAGGGGAGGAGGGGGAAAAAAGAAGAGGAAGGAGGGAAAAAAAGAAGGGGAAGGAAGAACATACAAGTAGAAGACAAAAAAATCTTATACCTTGGCCAAAGCACTGCCACCTGCAATGGTGCCACCCAGCAGAAGGTAACGTATCTTGAGAGCCCCACGAAGCACCCTAGCTACAATCATGCCAATCCCTCGAGAAGGAATGCCATAATTAGGTCCAGGGAATTTCAGTAGATCTCCTCTCAGAGGTCGCAGGGAGGAGTAGTGACGTACAACTGGAACAACCACTGTTCTGACCTGGGAAATGTTATATACATTGCAATTAAATTGTGAAGAGAAATATACATATTAATAGTAATAATAATAATAATAAAAATAATAACAATTATTATAAATAATTCACCACTTTATATGCCATCTTTATCTATTTTTTATATGTACTGATAATCAGGCTTATATTCATTGCACACATGTCAAATTTCTTTTATTTTATATTGCCTTTTACTTCCCTTTAGATTCCAACTCTACAATAAATTAAATAAAACATTGTATCTTATTGAACCAAATATAACATCCATCATTCTGGTTACCTGCACTATAGTGATATCAGTAAAATACACCACACAGTTCCACTACAGTAAAGCCTCACATTTGGTGAGTAACAGGCAATGTAAAAAGATGCTTAACAAATGCAAATAATATAACTTTTTGGAATATATATAACAATTTCTGGAAGCAGCATGTCTCCAAGTAATTTCATTTGACACTAATAAAGAAAAAAGAAAATAATAATAATTTCTTTGTGCATCAATCTCATATATCAAGATATGACATCAAGGGCAACTGTTGGGTTTGTCTTAATCATAATCCTTAATTTCAAGATAATGAAAGTGAGATTACTATTGAAACTTTTGTCTTCAAGCACTGCATTTCAAACACATTTGCTTACTCTCTCATTATGTATCTTTCAAACTTCTTTATTTTTCAATACTCTTGCTATTTCATTTCACTTTTACGTTTACCTTTACTCATCTTATCATTGCTATCAGTCACTGGCTGGCTTGCTCCCTCCTCACAATTATTTACATATGACCAATCATTAAAGCAGGCAGGTGGGAGTCATAAGGTGAGACTGATTTAATTATGATTTTATAAATAGCATGGGTGCCAAAAGGGATTTTTTAGCAGCCACATGCAATATATAGTAGCAGACTGTAAAGGTTACTAAATGTAAATTTGCCTAAAGAATACAATTTTATGGTATCCAAATAACCAAATGGTAGCTATCACAGAGACCCGAGGACTGCCAGCCAGTTTGTATTTCGGTAATTGTTGAAGACCGCGACGCACCCTCGCAGAGACTAAGTCGAAAAAAATGATGTTTTTCTGCATGAAATCCTATGATTTCATCGATTTTCGCCGTTGTTTCTTTTGCGAATGAATCGTTCAGGAGATCGAGTACAATTTCTCCATCGACGATCTTGATTTGATAGTCCCGTTAGCAGGGGAGGGCATGAAGTATATCAGGGAAATTATGGGGTAAAACAAGCTTAAATAAGAAGAATAACTATCAAAAAAGCGTAAAACTAGCACAAAAAGCGCTTAAAATCGGCCAATGAAACTCTACGGATGTAACCGCCATCTTTGAAAGTTTACGGACTGATGCGAAATAAATCAAAAACTCTATGGGAACCCAACCCACATTTCGGCAAAAACTCTACGGTAATTCACACATTCCAACCCCCAAAAACGTATTGACTAATAAACCAACCAACCTAGTATATCAATATAAATTGCCGTGACTAGGCGTGCCCTTCGGGCACTGCCCAAGGGGAGGGTTGATGGGGGGCAAGCCCCCAAACACCCCCCAGGACACATTCTCTCCACCACGGTATGTACGGCAAGACAGAGCTGCATTCACACCGTAAAATAATAAACCAAATACTTTTATATCCGGAAACGTGAAACTTTCGTTTCTTTGTACTGTTGGTATTGCTTCGATTTTAATCACCTTTTTCGTCCTTTGGAGCTCTTGATGGGCTCAGATATAAAACTGGGATGGTTACTGAAGTCTAATTATTCTTCGATGCCACTGTAAAGGTCTTAAAAAGAACCCAGAATCAACACAACACTGCAAACGCAACATTTCTCACCGGCTTTCAATCTCGAAATGAGCGGGTTGGTGAGCTGTCAATCTGTGGCTGGCGCAAGAAAGTGTGAAACACTCGATGCGCAGGATTCGATATGAGGGTATAGATAAATATAAAAATATGCAAATGAAGTATAATAACATTACTAAAAGACTTTAAAGGTATAAATGCGTACCAGCAGACACAGATAATTAGCCAAATATTGTTTTGACAAGCACGTAATGATACACAGACTAGTTCGCGACCGCAAAAATGCGTTCGTGGGTCAGTGTCGTGTTTTTCCTAGCAAGGTAAACAAGCTCATCGACTTTGAATTTGAAAGGCGGCTGCGCGTTATATTTTCGTCATTTAGCGGTGACTATAAGGCCGGTGCATCTTAAACTATACGCTATCCCCTTATATTTTTCCCGCTCTATAAGATGGCGGTGTCCATTTTCCTCTATCTACGCGCGTCGCGGTCTTCAACCTCTACCTGTATTTCTTTGGTTAGTAATACAGATAATATGTTACAATTAGAAAAACAGATGGACAAAATATGAAAGAAAGAAATATCTACATAGTTTTCCCCATTACCTAATTTTGGTCATTTTAGTTTTGGATATGCACAGAGTGCAAGGGAAATTACATATACATATCTTTGAATGAACTCAGACATTTTTCTTCTGAAAACCAATAAACCCCCACCATATACTCAATTTACATAAAATTTGGAGAGTTCCTTATTTCGTAATAAGTCACTTCAGGGGCATGCAAATCTTATAAATAATTACATGGCCATGGTGAAGAAAGATACATCATAGTCTTGTTTCATTCATCTCTTATGCAAGATAAGCCATATAAATTTTATTTTAACCCACTTATGATGGCTGTCAAACATATCAGACACCCGGAAAAGTAAACATTACAGGGTGTCAAGCTGGTGTGATGTTTGGTTGGAGCTCGTGCTCTGATTTTGTTGCCCGTGGTGGGTGGCAGGCGGGCAAGTTCCCGGACTTGCCTATGCGCTGATTTTGAAACCGCCCGAAAAATATTATTTTTGGCTTGAAAATGTACTGTCGCTAGTGGGTTAACTTAAATTTTGAACGAGAAAAATAAAATAAAAATAAATAAATTTGTGAAAATGGTGTCATAGCTGAGAAATGACTTGGAATTCCTCAATCTATTATAGAATATACTGCTAATATGATAGTGTCTATAATTGCATACTGTTTTTGGCAGGAAGTTCTCAATTTCAGTAATATGTGAACATTTATTCATTATAAAATCAATATTTATGCTTCTATCTTCTCACCTTTTCGTGATCTTGACGTGATGTAAGCATTTGCCGAGCCCATCTTGACTGGCTAACTCCAACAACTCTTATAATGTAACTGAAAAAAATAATAGCTATTAACTATCAGCAGCTATCAAGATGATAAAGATATACAGGATATATAGGTTACACCCAGCTCCCAAAACTCTTATTACATGACTGAAAAAAGATTCTCCAGCGATTATCACAGACAGACAAGGTAAAAAAGAAGAAGTAATATCTTTCTACAGATAAACACAATAACTAAATCTACATATATGGTAATTCTAGAGGAATTGGAATTTTTCATCTTTTGTTCATTATACATACATACATACATACATACATACATACATACATACATACACACACACACACATATATACATTATATATATACACACACACACACACACACATATATATGAAAGAATGCCATCCAAAACGCACACACTACCACTAAGATCATAGTATGTACCATAAAGCTTCATATATATATATATATATATATATATATATATATATATATATATATATATATATATATATATATATATATATATATATATATATATATATATACATACACACACACACACATAGTAGAGAGTGAGAGGAATTCATCAATATCATTATCATAGTGACTGGTCATGCAAAAGTATTCTGAATATTCCCCAATTGCTATAGACAGGCATTTTAATGAGTGAGACACGAATCCAAGGATCAGTCACTGAAGGTTTGATCATGCACTGTCAAACAAACACAAATATACAAAAAGGACAGTGAATGAACCAAAGTCTCCTCTCCCAATTTCTATGTTTGCCAGGCCAAGGGCTTTGTACCTATCCCTTCCTTATTACCACACTTCCTCTCCAAAGGTCTTCCAATATCTATATTTCAGTACATTTGTAGATAGTGAAGGGTAACAGCAGAAGTGGTCCAGAAAGCAATGAACCTCTGATTTACATGGGGTTTTGCAGGGTGATTTCACTCATAGCAGGCATTTTAAAGAGTTGCAGAAGTGAAAAATCTGAAAACTGGAATCGTACTTCATATGATAAAGCAAGTGAAAATTAAAAAAATAAAAACCAAGACTTTGCCATGTAAGCTTCAACAGGATGTGTGAACGAACAAGCAAATGAATCCCATCCAAAACGCACACACTGCCACAAAGATCGTAGTATGTACCATAAAGCTTCATAACTCATGCTTTTAGCCTTATAATGCCTACCCAATCCCAAGACCCCTCCCACTCGCCATATTACCCCAAATGAATGCTCCATCCCAGTGCACACCCAATTAACACTAATTGTACATTCAAAGACTGAAACTATTCCAAACTATGTTTAAAGTCTTGGTGACACACACACAATTTGCATAGAGGCAGCACTGACTGGTATAATGCCAGTGGTAGACATTACCAAATTACATTTCATTTGCTGGGGAACCAAAGACCGAATCTCTAAAATATGTTTGAACATAGAATATACCAGTATATATGGGATCTGTAATTCCATTTTATAATATCCATGATCCATATCTAAAAGTTCTTGATGCTAGAAAAAACTACAGATTAGCTAATAAACCTAAAAGAAAAATTTGATACAACAGGGAAAGGGCGTTTGAATCTCGGTGCGGCTTTTCGCCCACATCCTCTCTACTTACAGTGACAGACTCAGATAATAGTATCAGTCTTCCTCTTCTATATTTTGACACTAAAAACTACTCTTGTTGAACGTAATCAATACTGTTGTAATCTTTCATTTCACGGATGTTTCTGATGATACTCTATGGCATTATTATCCCTAACTAGAAAAAATATATTACAATTAAACTAGAGAAAATACAACTTTCACTTTCATCATGAGTGTCCATAGCAATATTCTTCACTTACCCGAATCTTCCCTTCACAAGTTTTTGCATAGTTATTTAGCCAATAAAAATAATATGACGAAACATTGACTATTTCTCCATCGGCTCAGCAGCTGATCTTCTGCTGCTGTAGAATCTTGACCGTATACTCGGGTCGCATAACAGAGAAAATTATTTTTCATGTGATCTATGCCTGATTATCTGTAATTCATTGACTTTCAAAAGCTTTTAATTAGTCTCTAATTATATTTACTTTAAATGACATGTTATATATTTATTATCAAGCAAGAGGTTTTGAAAATAAGATTCCTTTCATGAACTTGATATACGGATAATCCAAACGGTAATCCGGGTAAAGTGAAACACACCGATATTATATACTCAAAAGATTGGGAGAACACAATATGCTTTTATGATTAACAATGAAAATTATCCATATAGTGTACCTAATACAGCAGTAGAAGTTTTTGCAACCACTTGCTACTAGACGCTGAATCCCATACTTTACTCTGATTGGTTAAGTCCTCGTGACGTCACAGCTGTATCCTGTGTTTACATTTTTCAAATTGAACAAGATAACACGCAAAGGAAGTGTATTCGAGTTATTTTGAAATTCAGGACTCCTAAATACGGTAAAGACTTCTCAGTTGGTAGCGGAAGGTACTGTAGTAAGTGGGATAGCCATGAGGGACTAAAGAAGAAGTAATCAAGACTATAAAGGTATTTTCGCCTAATTGCTCGTGCTGCGTGTGTAGAGAAAGGTGTTGAGGTGATTACTTTGCTTTGGTTAATCTGGTAATGGCAGAACTTATACTTTGTTTTATAAATATCAAAGTGCTTTGTAATCAGTCCCTACGCAGTTCTTAATTAGGTTACCTAATATGTGTAGATAAACCGTCGAGGATAGTTATCGTTTCGCGAGTACTGGTTGCTGGCAGGAAGGTTTTAACTGGTACCGGCAGCAGTGTTAACAGAAGTATATTTTGTCGTGAGAAGTAACATTTTTACTATTTGTTCGCTGAGTAAGGCCATTTAATGTCTGACTTCAATAATTAAAACATTTATTTAATCCCATAGTTATGTAAAACACAAGCAAAAAGACAAAATGTGAGTATTTTTATTTTCTACTGATATCAACGGCATTCTTGAAAATCAGTTGTCCTGTTCAGAAGATGAGATTTAGAGTAATTTTTCAAGTGCATCATTCTTTAGAGGTTACAATGTCTTCATTGAGATATGGTGTTGTTTTTAGACACTAAGGGTAAGGCAAATGTGTACACCATGCCCTTTTATTGCAGACTGAGTGGCAACAATGGGTAATTTCACAAGCAAGCACCTAGAAGAGGTTCTGAAGCCAACAAAATCACAAGAAACACCCAAGTCACAAGTTTTGCCTTTTGACCCTCGCTCACCATCAGATGACATCACAAGAACACCCATAGCTGTAAGAACCTGTGCTGATATGTATTGCAACTGATATTAATGTAGAGATCTGTAAATGTGCTCAAGGTTTGTTAGGCTATACTAGAACACTAACAAGTGCAGATGCTACTGCAGGACTTGTAAATGGTTTGCCAACAGTACCATTCCCTAGCATATTAAGTATCATTCGTGCCTTAGAATTACTCTTGCCTTTTATGTTTTGAATGCATGTTACATTATGCAACTTAACTACCTCCCTTTTATGGTTTGAATGCATGTTACATTATGCAACTTAACTACCTCCCTCCTAGGTCTCAGACACCCCTGACACCAGCAGTTCAGAGTCAACACCCAGAGATGGAAAGGTTGTTAGAGTTTTACAGCTTGATCCTCGATCTCCAAATGTTGAAGTAAGTTGTGTGCATTTCAGAATGATGATGTAGAATCTCCAAATCCAGAAATACATATTATGCAATAAGTATTAGGTAATAGGTACTTTCCCCTCTTATTGTTTTACTAAATTTCAAAACAGTTGTAAGTACCTTAGTCACTGCTTTATTGATATAGACAAAAAAAAATTTAATTTCAGGTGAGTCGCACACCTATTGTTATTGAAACCAATGAAACTCGCCGGAGAAACTATGCCCTAAAACCATCCAAGCTTGCACAACTTGACACTGAAAATAAACCTGACAACATGGAAGATGGTGAAGATCAGGACCCAAGATCACCTACCACCAAAGTGCCAAGAACACCTCTTGAAGATAAAGTTCATGGTTTGTTACAACTTCATGGTTGATTTTATTTTGTTATGGTAAAATATTAAGAACTGGACAGTGTGCTTTTCCTTATGATATTTTTCTTTTACTTACATATGTAACTACTATTATTGTTGTTATTATCATTAATAATATGTTCTGTTTCCACAATGCAGTCTTTGAAGACTCACAGCCTGTGAAAGAAAACAAGGAAGATGATGATAGAAAAGAGGAAGAAGTAAAAGATGAAAACCCCAAGAAGAATCAAGAGAATACACTTGTTAAGAAGCTCTTCATTGATGAGGGATCTTCAGAAAAGGTATGAAAGTGCATGAATGAAGGTAAGGTTGCCTCTTTCAGGCTACATTCCACTAGGATAATTTTAAGATGCTCATGGGGGCTTATCTATTTTGATCAATAAGATATGTGAAACTGTTGAGTGAGATTCATTAATTTACAGAATGCTGTTTTTGTTACATACTTTTTGGTGTAGGCCTAACTTCATTGTATATGTTTTAATGTTCAAGGATATTCAAACATGGCTAGATTTGAAGAGATATGTATGGAGTTTATAAAGGGACACAAATTAGTTTTACCAATACTTGCTGTATATTTTGTAATATATAAATAGTGTGTATTTTCTGTGATTATCAAGCAAAGAACTTGATGCAACCAACTTTGCATTTCTAAAATGTGTATGTTTATGTGATATTGTTTTAAAGTGTTTGTCTTCAAAGTAGAAGCTCTTTAGAGCTTTAACTAATTGTATATTTAGGTTTAAAAACATTGTTTACCTACTTCTTTTTATGCATGTAAATCCTCAAAGGACCACTAAGTTGAATCATATTCAAATCTACAAATTTTGGATAAATTCATAGTTTATAATCAGCTGATCCTCTTTATGTTTAAAACTAATAGAAAAAGGACTACTGTTATGTAAGGAAATAAATATATGCATTTATGTTTGGTCTCAGCCAAGGCGCCCACTTGCCTCTGTCCAGAACACCACAGCTGGCAAGACCCCTCGTGGACTCATCCAAGCCAAACAATGCAGAAATGTTGAAGAGGAATACAACAAGAACCATCAGCTCATCCTCACACAGTTGACAGATCAAGAAAATACTGTGACATCAAGCACACAGTTTGTAGAGAGTATCTAGAAGCTTCTTACTATTAATTTTTTTCCCCTTTTATGTCCTATGACTTGTTATTATTGATATTCCTTTTTTATTATTATTTACTGTTATTCCTGAGCTCTAATGTAATGATACAACATTTTGTGTCTTCCTTTTTCTGTCACTTTGTGGTTTAATGCTGGTTATGCCCAACTACATGCTTAAGAAATGAATGCAATAACTATATAATATACAGTAATAATGTGTTAACACATCTGGTAATGAGGCATTAGGTTAGCTTTTTAGTTAGGTTATTTCATTTACAAATTTGTATTTCTGTTATTAAAAAGGAGAAATGTACTTACATATTTTCTTTTAAATGGGCAACTTAAACTGTAACTTAGTATTTTTATCAGTTTATCAACATGAACTTTTGAAAAGCTGGTCTATATCAGTATACAAGATTGCAAGATTTCATGTAAAAAATTATTACTTTTTATTTAGCCAGATATGTAATGGAATTTTTTTCTTGGGTATAATGTGTCCTTTTATTGGTTGGTGCTTGGGTTTGTTTTCATTTATGCTTTTAAATTTTATCATACTGTTTGTAGATGGAATAGTTCTTTTAGTTGCAAATTTCCTTTCTTAACAAGTAGGCCTATGTATGGTTGTGCCAAGGAAAGAAACTAGTCCTCAACTAATATAACTTCTTTAATCTATCACCTGGATCCTAACAGTTTATTCTGTTGTATGCTGTTTCCTCTTTTAATACTCATGCTGCAGTAAGCAAAATGTAAATATTTGGAAATGTGAATAAACTTTTCATTGTTTAAATGTAACCTTTTACAATATCCTTTACAACAAGATTATAGTAATGAGAAACTTCATGAAAGGACAAAGAAGCCACCGAATAGTCTTTATAAGGAGGGTGAGAAAACACTTTAGTTCAAAACTTCATGTAACACTTTTATGTCAGGAAACATCTCCATACTTCAAAGATTGTTACCTTTCTGACATATATTCTAAAATATTCTGTTTAAGACTGAATGCTTTGTTTTTCAATCGGTTTGATAGTAGTACAATCAATGACAATTTGAAACGAAAATTTCAGCAACATCAGTTCTGGATATTTGGGGGGGGGGGTGACATTGCAAGGGCTTTAAGAGTAAAAGTAATGTTATTTTCTTTTCAATAATAATAACCATTAAAAAGCATATTTTAATGAGCTGAGGTAAATGATATAATTTTTTCTAAGGTTATTTATTCAATAATACGAAATCAAACCACAATATTGATTTACACTATGAGTCACATTTTCCTATTAAAGAGGTAAATATTATTCAATTCACAATATAAATTGTTCCTTAGCTGTCCTTTTTCTTCACAATTTTTGGTGGTGTATATAGGTTTACACTCGGTAACACTTGGGATAAAGTTACTATTCCAAAATAATAAATTATTATTGGTGTAATAAAACAGAGCTTATCACTACTTATGAACTCTTAGGCCAAAACTTTGAGGATGATGCACGGATCCCTTTCTTAGCTGGACGTTTCTTATCATGATCACGTGAGTCAGACACCAAAGCTTCATCACCCTCTTGAGCTTGTGTCTTCAGTGAAGCCTTGATGTTCAGGACCTTTGAAGTGATAAAAGAGTATATAAATAAAATTTGAAATTACCACATATTTTGTAATTCTATAGAGTTAAAAAGTAATGTGTGAATCAAATAACCTTGTAATTTTAAAGAACTTTCAGTAGTCATGTAGAAAACAAATACTGCTGAGTATACTATATGCAAGCTACATACAGCCTTACATTCAGTAAATGTAGAAAAAAACAAAATATCTACATAACAATGAAGGCATCTTCAATAACTACAAGAAATACATTCATTTACAAAAACTTACTTCTGCTTCCAGTGAGTTGCGATGCTTCAGATGTTTCTCCTTATCTGAGTTGGCTCGTGTAATCAGCTGATCAATGTTGGCCAGCATTGTGTCGCAAGTGTCACACCAAGACTGCAGGGATAACATTGTAAATTCAGTCTTTTTTAACATTAGATTTCCTACTCAAAATGCACAAAGTTATAAATATAATTAATAACGAGAGAGAGAGAGAGAGAGAGAGAGAGAGAGAGAGAGAGAGAGAGAGAGAGAGAGAGAGAGAGAGGTAGAGAGATTAGATAGAGATATTATTATTAATAGATACAGAGAGTGTGATACATACATACATTATTAATATTAGATAGATAGATAGATAATATTAATATTATTATTTATTATTATTTATTATTATTAATATATATTAATTATATTATTTATTATTACTTATTATTAATATTATGATTATTATTATTTATTATTATTATTAATATTATTATTTATCTTATTAATATTATTATTATTATTATTATTTAATATTATTAATATTAATATTATTATTTTATTATTATTATTATTATTATTATTATTTTTATTATTATTATTTATATTATTATTAATATTTTTCATTAATATTATATTATTATTATTATTTTTTCTTATTATTATTATTATTAATATTATTA
>NC_091551.1:34955066-34960066 GCF_042767895.1 Penaeus vannamei | reverse complement strand
TAAAATTTACTAATCCTACAAAGACCTTAACTTTGAATTTTGGTATATTCAGAAGACTTCAGTCACTTCAGCAAGGAATAAAGGAGATGGATTTTTGCCTCTCATTTCATTGTTTTGGGATATTTTTTAGACTTGCTTCCAAAAGATGCTTATAAATTGCACAAACTAATTGTGTCAATCCTAATTAATTACTCAGATACAGAGTGGGCAATAAAAATTCAGCATGTGAAGGGGTAATACATACATATATATTCACATATAGCCAAACCACTCACATCTGTTATATTTGGCATGTCTAGAAGCTCCCCGAAAACATAAACCTCCGGAGCCTCCAGGACCTGCTTGACAAGTTGTACAGCAGCAGCTCCTTTGGCCTGTTTAGCAAGCAGAATGTACTGTTCTGCTGGGTTACTCTGCGAGGCTTTGTCACCCATATTTTTGGAGTCTCTAAAGAAAAATGGGAAGAAAAAAAGTTATATTTCATATAATGTATGACTTTTTGTATGTTCATGTTGAATTTATGTTGGATGTCTAATGAAATTGATATAGCAATGTATACAGTAAATTCTATCATCTTTTCTACAGGCCCTATAGTGAGCATTAAAGCATATTGGCAGCTTTTAGAAAATTAATAACTTTAGAATTTGCTTCAGAAAAATATGTAAGGAAATAAAATTGTAGAGGCACTCACTTGCTGGCTAACATACAAGGCGCTGAAAACATGCTCACTAACCAGATTATATGGAGAAATAAAATCACACTGACAGATAAATACAAAGACTTAATAAAAGAGATGAAGATTTAGAAAAAATAAAAGAGAGAAAAAAAGAGACATCATGAGAGAATCTTTTCTCCTAAGACATATTTTGCAAATGTCTTGCTTTCATTCTTATTGTACAATACTAATTACTTACATATATGCAGATGCAAAAACAAACCATGTGTATTCATAATCACAGAAAGGAAATTAAACAACAATGAAAAAGGAAAAAATTGTGATGGAATTTGCATTTTGTGAACAAAATCTCTGCATAAACTTCTTAAATAAAGCAATAAAATCAATCAAATACAGTGCAAATTACAGCACACCCACTATTTACAAAACCAGAAACACTGTTGCATTGATATATTTTTTGAGCAACAAACAACAATGCTGTTCTGACATATAGTATTCATAATTTATGGATATTTGACAACCAGATTAGGCTGATGCTTGGCTTTCTGTTATGGGATATAATGCTGGATATGCAGTAAACATTTCATTTCATTGATAACCTAGCAATAACATAAAAGCAATAAATTCAGATAAATGTATTGCAACTGGCAGCTTTAAACAGTACTGTTAATTATACAAAACTCAAAAAACTGGGATTCTAAATACATATTCCTAGCTCCTACAACAGATTTCTGTAAAATAACAATTTGATGTAAAACAAGTTTGAGAGTATTTCAAATATTCAAAATATTAACTGCAATATAAAAATGTAATCAAAAGCATATATCTACAACTAGCACAGAATACATATTTAGTTGTCTTATATGGAGAACTAAAACCCAGACCGAGCACCCACCTTAGGCCAAAAACATAGCACAGCAAGAAAAATTACTGAAACATATCTTAAGAGAATGTCACAAATAATACAGAAATCAAAACTACACCAAGCATATTCCGAACATGTGATGACTCTGCATACCCAGGAATAATGGATGACCTTAAAGCCCAAAGCATCAATCAGGAGTAATTGCCATAGTAAAGCCTGCTGTTTTAAAACATTTCAATTTTATCCAACAGGAGAAAGAAAAGAACAAAATAAAATAGATAGTAATAATAATGATAAATAAGCAAGACCCAACTCCAGTGTAGTTACAATAAATTAATACCTGTGAACATGAAACATGAAACAGTACTACATGACTGCCGCACCCTCAGTCCACACATCATGCAAGGCAATGGGGTGAAAAACCATCACCTTTCAATAGAACTACAAAGTGAGGACAGTCCCCTCACAACATGAGTGTGAGTGGACTGAACCAACAATAAATGGCACCAACACATACTTGTCTGCGGCTGTCATGTTGGCGGCACTCATGCTACGCTGATGGGATGACTCTGCCCTAATGAGAGATAAATCAGACGGATATACATACTGCAGTCAAGATTACCTTTCTTTTTTATTCTAGCCTTCATATCTGAAGTTGTTATACACATATTTTTCTTTCCACTTTGTAGATTTCAATTTTATCTTAGACAAGTTTACAAACTTTTCTTCATCTTACTCTTAAAACAGTCAAAGCTATGACATTAACTCTATCACTGACACATACCTAAAACTATTATAAGATTAAAGCAAATCATAGACAAATCTCAATTATCATTAAATATTCTAAAAATACTATATGTAAATAAACCATGCCTTATAGGTATATATACAATTTCCAAAATGATAAAACAAAGTTGAAAAATAGGTTCTTAGACATTTGCAAAACGTCATCATATCACAATAAATGAGTAACATTTTAGCATAAAAAAGAAATCAAACAAAAAACAACCAAATACAAGAAAAGAACATGTATTTCCAACAAATGAAGAGGAAATATAAAATCATGTGAAGATTACAAATAAACCAAAAAGTAATAAAAAAGACATGAGGAAACAGATATATTTGCCAAAATTACTTTCCTAATTGTACATGCTTATCACATTGATTACAGCATTCATTTTTCAGACAGATCAAAATAGTTGACATAGCCTATACTTGACTTATGAACAAAGAATTACTCCTAAAAACAATATATGAACTTGCAAATCAAATGCACAGAGCTCTAGAAACCAAAAAGTGAATCAGCATAACAACCTAGTTTCTTCTGTATAAGGAAAATGCTATAAGAGTAAAATAAAGATTCATTGCTAGGTATCTAGCAATCTAAGTTAGAAAATCAAATCAAAAGTATCCAATATCTGTCACATGTTCTTATCAAAGAAACTTGACATAACGAAGGAGTGCCCATAAGCTGCAGCCATTTTTGAAAATTTGGATTTCTTTCTCAGATAAATACATTCCATGCTTTGGTGTATTTAATGATAGAACTCAACATAGGATAGATACTTTTTATGGCATGATTTTTGGCCACAAAATTACTCTGCATCTTTTGTAAGATATTATCAAAGATACCAGAAATAATTCTATATTTGTTGGTAAAGGATGTAATGTCTGTGTGTTGGGGGGAAGATATATACCATGCATATAGCATTTACACTTGCTAGTTTCTAGCAAATGTATTCAAAACTTGTCTTTACTCAAATCATACATATTTTGGATAATACTACAACAATGTTGTTACTTCATAACTTCAATTAAGTTCAGTGTAAAATTATTTAGAAAACTTTTTCTTCTTCTTCCTTTTACTACTTGCACTTTAATCCAATCTTTGAATTCAAGGGAAACACTGATGTAATAAAAAGTATGTAATCAAAGTATTAATTTTTTATGAGACACTAATATCTACTCTTTCAGTACACATGGAAAATAAATTTAACATCTATTAAATGTAAAACAAGCTCAATGCCACTTTCTATATACAAAATATATATACTACATTCTAAAATATAATCAAGATATCTATTGAAATGTTTACATATGCAAAAATTTTCTTAAGATTTACTAATATTTACAAAAATCAATATTGATTGACTCAATCATGACGGAAGCCCCAAATACCATACCAAACTATAAAGACATTTATGTATAAAAAATAAATAGGATAAAATACTAAAACACAACACTAAAAGTTTAAAAACAATAAAACAAAACACAGCACTACTTCTCAGGCTAGGATTATTATGAGACTGCAGTTCACTTCTTTAACATCTGATGAATATAATTCTACCTGTTGAGATTTGTTGACCACTGCCTCAGCAAAGACTCTTTGATAAGGGATTGTGGCCTTGCCTTTACTTTGTGAAGATTATTTCTAGACCTTATGCTATTGCTTGATATGTTGTTTACAATTATTGCATTTTTTCTCTGTTTTCTGGGTCTACTCTAGATAATGACGCTATTCATAAAACAAAAGGTATGGAAAAAATGCAAATCAAAAACAAATGTTTCCAACTTTATCATTTGCCATAGACCTCATATGTAACAAGGTGCAATATGTATATGCATTATCTTGTTATCAATAATCTATCTGTATTTGAATCTAATTTAATCAAATCTGGTCCTCAATGCTAAAACCCTTGAAAAAACTAATACTCTTTGTTAAGTTATTAAGAATACTAATTTACTTACTTTCTTCCTTTGTTGCTAAAAATGCTATATAAACCTACAATATTAGTACCAATGGACTCCTTATGAAGTGACTATCCCTTTCTCAGTAGTTCTAGTTTTCATTAAACACCTATAACAATGATATTGGACCTGTTAGCTCACAAAGACATGAAATATACCAGGACAATGGAGGAGTAGACAACAGAAAAAATAATAAATTGAATCATCTTACAAATAATGAAACATTTGTAATCTATTTGGGGTCTCACACCCCTTAATTCTCTGCATTGAGAAAGTATATTGAGAGTCTACTACATCTATTCTGGCAAGGTACAGTTTGGATTGTTGCCTCAGTCGACATATCACAAAGGAGATCTGTAAGCTCTATTTAACAAATCACAAAGGAGATCTGTGAGCTCTATTTTACAACTTTAAATAGAAGAGGCTCATTGTCATTTTGACTGAGGCCACAGCAATTGCTTGATGTCTTGCTACTCTTAAATTCTGCCATTACTATCAAAAGAATTGATCTGCATTGACTAGGCCTATATCTACTATAAATGGTCACAATATATCATAAGTGGTTCAATGGTACCAGCATGGATGGTAAAGCCTGACTGCATCACAAACACAGTAATTATTCCAAAAAGGTGTGTGTTGCCAATAGTAATAATCTTGATATCTGTGGTCTGATTGTGATGTTAACCCCTTCAATCATGACCATCAAGTTAT
>NC_091551.1:34945066-34950066 GCF_042767895.1 Penaeus vannamei | reverse complement strand
AAAAGGAAATCTGAAAATAATTCCCCAAAACTGATTTATTTCGATTTTCCGAAGTCAAGTTATATTCTCCCGCGAAAATCCGGAACCCGGATGTATGACGTCAATTCCAGAACACGATCACATTACTCTGCATTCAACACACTGTACATGGCGGACTCACTACAAGACTACAGCGGCAGTGAAGTTTTATTAGATTATTCCGACGAGGACATTAGTAAAAGTTCTTCAGAGGGTGCCCACGTCTTTGAAGAGTTGGAAGAAGAGGAATATCAAGGGTTGATGGTTGTTGGACCGTACATGCACGAGCCCGACGCTGTGGATGTCGTGAAAGTTGTGCCAAACCAGCCAGACATGGAGTGGCGTCGAGACTCAAAGAGAATGAATGAATGGTAATTTTCTAAATTATTTTTTATAGTCGAACATATGATCCTGCTTCTGTATGGTACAAAATTTCTTGAATCTCTTGTCTGCACCCGTGCCACATTCGCGAGTGGAGGGGCATCGGTATTTATTTCTGTGTAGTAATACGTGCTCACTTGCAATACACTGGTCACATACCCATGCAATGAATGTTTGCTACGCCGCCAAGCAAAACCGCTCTTTCAGAGTTTGTTTTGCGCTGTTGTGATCATGACAAATATAAATTGGAAATGGCCTACCGTTTTGCAAATCCCATGTCGTAAGCCTTTCTGATCGCAAAGCAATCAGGCAGAGTACGCTGGTTGGCACAGGCTGAAAGTTGCTCTGCTTGGCATGCACAAAACGTGTCCACTTCCTTGCTCTGTCGCGGTCTTTTGGCCATTCAAATAACTGGTGACATGAATGAATGGGAACAATGAATTGCTACACAATGCTGCAGCATCCTTTGTTACAAACTTTAATAGCTTGAAACTGGGACAATACCGTGATATCCTTGACTCGCGGTGCACTGTGTGTATCACGCTATTCAACAAGATTCTCCCTGGTCCTGGGAATGACGTCACAACCGGGATTGCCGAAGACCGCCGAGTTTTGCATCTTCGTTCCTAAGGGCGTTGGTATTGGATTTTTGGGGATACCAGAGGGTCTCTTCGATTTTTTTTTTTTTTGCATGAATAGGCTAAGCATACATTATTGAATAATATTCAAAGAAAAAACAATGCACGATAATTACTTCACATATGCCCTTTAAAGACCGTTTGGTTACGCTACCCGCAAAACCTTAACGGTACAGTAAATGCAAAAAAATAGGTGTACATTTACATTTAAATAAATATGGTTTATAAAAGAGTATAAAATATGATAAATTTGAATATATGAAAAATTATTTTTTCTATATATATATATATATACATATATATACATATATATATATATATATATATATATATATATATATATATCATATATGCACATATATGTATGTATATATATACATAAATATACGTGAACACACACACACATGTATATAAATATATATATATATATATATATATATATATATATATATATATATATATTCATATACATACATACGAATACACATAAATAGACATACACACACACGCACACACACACACACACACATATATATATTATATATATATGTATATATATATATATATATATATATATATATATATATATATGTACAACCTAGTGGGCAGGAGCATTCTTTGGGAAGGGAGCCAGGTGGCCATGATCCGGCGCAAGGACCTATTACAGAAGGTATCAAGACGAGACTCCAAAGCACAGGATAATGTCCAGGTTTCACTACCGTATAGCAAAACTGGCATCATCAGGACCTTAAAAACCCGTAGCTTGGTCTTTTTGCACAGGTACCGGCATCTCCAAATACTTTTGTCGAGAGTGATTCATGACCCCTGTTGCCAGACTTCTGACTTCTTGGTCTTCTTGGAACTACACTACCTAGGTATGTAAAGCTCTCTGTGACTTCAATATCCTCGCTGCAAGCATGTACTGACCGAACAGGTTCTCCGAGCAAGTCCCCAAAAACTCTAGACTCAAGGGCTTTGCTTCATTACTAATGCATCCAGAGCCACCACTAAGGTTTCCAAAGACTCAGATAGAATAGCAACATCATCGGCAAAGTCAAGGTCTGTAACCATATCACCCAGAGTTGCTACACAATGGCTTTGTACAGTAGCTCTGCCCAGGATCCAGTCCATGCAAATATTGAAAAGTGTTGGTGCAAGGACACAGCCTTGCCTCACTCCTGAACTAACAGGAAAGAAGTTCGACAGGCCCCCACCACACTTTGCAGCACTTTCAGTACCAGTATACAGACTTGCTATTAGTCCAATAATCCTTGTTGGAATTCCTCTCAGTCTCAGGATCTCCCAGAATGATTCTCGATGCACCGTATCAAATGCCTTCTTGAGGTCTATGTAGGCTGCAAGCAGCCCACACTCGAACTCACGACGGCGCTCTACAATGACTCGAAGAACCAGAATACGATCAATTGTGGACTTGCCAGGAGTGATTCCAGATTGCTCCTGCCTTTGATGCCTCAGTAGGTGATCTCTGATACGTCTCAGGAGGATGTGGGTAAGAACTTTGCCTGGTATCCTGAGCAGTGTGATGCCTCGGTGATTGCTGCAGCCCCATCGGTCCCCCTTCCTCTTTCAGAGAGGAATGACCACACCCCACAACAGGTCAGGAGAAACGGTACTGGACCGCCAGATGGCAGCCAGGACAGCATGTAACCCCCAAGCCATAGGTTCAACACCAGCCTTTAGCAATTCAGCTGGGATGCCACTTGTACCTGCTGCTTTACCACTCTTCAGCTTGGAGATCGCCTCTCTAACTTCAGTTACAGAGAATGGATCCTCACTGATGGGTGGGTCCGGCAACAGAATCTCGGTACTACCCGAGATTCTGATCTGGCCACTTACTAAGCGAACTGCAGTCACCTGTGAAGAGGGCATGGAATTTAGTTTTCTCAGGGCTTGGTATGCAGGATGAAGGTCATTTACTAAGAAATGGCCTTCGAACTCCTCAGCAAGACTCCTAATAAACTGTTCCTTGCCCCTTATTAACAGCTACCAAGTTCTGTGCACCTGAGAACGACAAGCATGTGTGGCTTCCAGTATCTCCTGCGGGATAAAATTCTGTCTTGCTCTTGGGCGTTCACCAATCGATTCTTGAGCTGCATCAAGCATTTCATCTATGAAGCTGTTCCACAGAAATACAGGGTCCATCAGATAGTGGAGTGCTATGAAACAACCAGAGATTGTCTCAGCACTCACCCTACGGTGATCATTGACCTGCTGGGAAGTTTTGAAGTGGACCTGAAGGGTAGTTGTAACTAATCCTCCAACAAATGCTAAGGAGTATGTGGTCGATCTCCTTGGCTGCATTACCCGCATTGCTGGACCACGTCCAATGATGTGGATCTGAGCGCTGGTACCAGGAGCCAGAAATCCTTAAATTCTGGGACCTTGCAAAGTCCGGGAAAAGGAGAGTATTCTTGCTGATGGCATCAGCTCCCGAACCATGGGGACCAACAGACATTTCATAGCCAGCTCGATCACAGCCAGATACTGCATTAAAGTCACCCAGAACAATATGAATATCTCGCTGGGGGCAACTGTCTGACACAGATGCAAGTTTGGTGCAAAAGATCTCTTTCACATTGAGTTTACAAACATTGGTAAGAGTGTATACAGCAATAAGAGACATGAAGCTAAATGCTAGCTTCAGTCTCAATACCATTATGCGCTCATTAACTGGAATAACCTCAACCAACGAGGGCTGGAGTCTGCTGGATATGGCTATGACTACTCCCTGAAGATGGTGACCATCGCTGCGGCCTGACCGGTAATAGGTGTAGCCACCTACACTGATCGTGCCCCTGCCAGGTCTTCTCACCACCGAGAGAGCAGCCACTTTAACTCTCGGCTTCCTAGTTCCCTTGATAGTAGAGGCAACTGATCATCCTGATGCAGAGCGCTTGAGGTTTACCCTTGGGCAGGCTGCAGAACCTGACATCCACGTCTGGGGTTCCCTTTGGCTTTGCCCCACAAGCTTCATTCCCGGCTGGCGGCTGCCAGAATGCAGGTGGGACGAGTAGCTGCCGTTCCTAACCTGCGCCCTAGCAGTCGCCAGGGGCCCACAGCCGGCCTCTCTTGTTGGGTGGAAGTATTTCGCCTCCCCCCAGCATTTTCAATTATACGAGACGTTGCCGAAGGTTCATCTCTGGGGGGAGGAGGACTGGCAAATCCCACCTCCCCTGAGCCTCCTATCAACCCCAGGGGGCTCAGGGGCAGGAGTTAGTACAAGTTCAGGGCATGTCCACACACACTGATGGGCCATGACCCTGTACCTCTGTGGCCTCCTGCTGCTCCGAGATCCAATATAGTTTAGCCTGCGACCACAAGGTACCAGTTTCCAAAGGTGGCCACAAGGAGTGCAGAAGTCTCGATGATGGAGAGGCTGTAAGCTGGCAGGGGAGGCTTATGCGGAGCTGCTCCATTTTTCGCACTAAGCTAGCCAGCGGTGGCAGCTGCAAGCATATATATATACATATATGTATATATACATATATCTATATATCTATGTATATATATATACATACATATACATATATATGCATACATATACATATATATGCATACATATACATACATACATATATATATATATATATATATATATATATATATATATATATATATATGTATATATATGTATTTTATATACATTTATATATATATACATATATATATGAATATATATATATATATATTATATATAAATATATATATATTATATAAATATATATATTATATATATATATATATATATATATATATATATATATATATATATATATATATATATACACACACACACATGAAGATATAAATGCACACACATATATGTACATACACACATATATTAGCACACACACACACACACACACACACATATATATATATATATATATACATACATATATATATATATATATATATATATATATATATATATATATATAT
>NC_091551.1:34920066-34927566 GCF_042767895.1 Penaeus vannamei | reverse complement strand
CATTGAAATTCTAAAATATCTTAAAATCATAATTTATTATGAAATAACGTATATACGTAGTTTTTTTTTCAAGACCTTCGATGTTCCAGTCGAGAGCTCAAGGCATCAGCTGTATTCCTTCCCCCCCACCCCCACCCCCACCCCCAGATGACTTATTTAGATTTAGGTTGTTATTTTGGTTGTAGGGATAATGTTCTTTTCACAAATGTTACCAAAAGTATTTTGATGTTGGCATGTTTACTTTTGGCTATAGAAACATAGCTGTAGTGCTCCACCGCTCTATAATGAGGCGTGTCTAATGATACCCTTGTAGGCCTACATCTGAGTCAGGGAGGCCTTACTATAAAACCCAAGGCAGGTGTTCGCCAGGCCTGGCGAACGAAAGGGATCGCCAGGCGCTACCATCTTGGATTCCTGCTAAATCTAGCGCTTCGGCGAATGAAAAAAAACACGGGAAACACAAATTTGTTACATCTGCAGTGTTATATAAACATACAAGTAAATATATATTGTCGGCACATAGCAGGGATTTTTTTTTATATTATATTACCTTACCTTACCTTACTTATATCATATAATTTATTACCTTACCTAACATAATCTAAGCTTAATTATTAACCTCGGGAGAAGACGATAATGTTATATCTGCAATAGCCTTACTTTATACAAAGGAGTTAAAAATTAATAATTTTACTATACCTAACCGATATAAAATTGTTAACTGTTGGGATACAAGGGTTAGGTTAGGTTAGACACGCCTCATAATAGGGCGGTGGAGCACTACAGCTATATTTCTATAGCCCGTAGTAAACAAGCCATCATCAAAACACTTTTGGTCACATTTGTGAAAGGAAAATTATCCTTACAACCAAAATAACAACCCAAATCTAAATAAGTTATCTCGGGGGTAGGGGGTGGGGGTAGGGGAGGGAATACAGCTGATGTCTTGAGCTCTCGACTGGAACATCGAAGGTCTTGAAAAAACTACGTATATACGTTATTTCATAATAATTTATGATTTAAAGATATTTTACAATTACACTGTGATTTCTACATCATATCATACATAAATGTTACTAATTTATAATTTGAAAGCAAGAAAATGGTATTTAAAGACGGGAAAGGGAGGGCTCTCGCGACTTTGCCAGGCGCTAACATCTTGCATTCCCGCTAAATCTAGCGCAAATTTGTTTACATCTTCAGTGCACATAACATAACCTAAACTTAATTATTAACCTCGAGAGAAGACGAAAATGTTGTTTCCGCAATAGTCTCACTTTATACTATAACAAAGGAGTTAAAATTTAACTTTATGCTATAGCAAAGAAGTTGAAAATATCTTTATACTATAACAAATTTAACTTTATACTTTATGCTATACTACAAATTATACTATAATAAGGTTAACTTTATGGCCCGTACTTTTAAAACCTTTTGCTTTTTCTCGCGTTTTTTTTTTCATTCGCCAAAGCGCTAGATTTATCAGGAATCCAAGATGTTAGCGCCTGGCGATCCCTTTCGTTCGCCAGGCCTGGCGAACACCTGCCGTGGGTTTAAAAGTAAGGCCTTCCTCACTCAGATGTTCGCATGGCGAAGCTTCGCCAGGCGAACGCCAGCATTGGCGAAAGGTTTTAAAAGTACTTTATACTATACTATATCAACCTTATACTTTTATACAAAAAATAACTTTATACTTTAACAAGAGTTTAAAAATTACTATTTTACTATTCCTAACTGATGTAAGATATTGAACTGTAGGCCTACAAGGTTATCATTAAAGACGCCTCATTATAAGGCAGTGGAGCACTACAGCTATGTTTCTATAGCCAAAAGTAAACATGCCGTCATAAAAAACACTTCTGGTGATATTTGTGAAAAGAACATTATCCTTACAACCAAAATAACAACAACCTAAATCTAAATAAGTCATCTCGGGGGTGGGGGGTAGGGGTAGGGGGGTCGGAATACAGCTGATGTCTTGAGCTCTCGACTGGAACATCGAAGGTCTTGAAAAAATACGTATATACGTTATTTCATAACAAATTATGATTTTAAGATATTTTATAATTTCAATGTGATTCCTACATCCTATCATACACAAATATGTTACTAATTTATAACTTGAAAGCAAGAAAATGGTATTCAAACAGCTTTCTTCGCCAGGCTGTTCCAATATGATCTTTCGCCAGTCCTGGCGAACGTTCGCCAGGCATGATTTTAAAAGTACGAAATTCCGGGTCGCAGCCGCACTATATATACAAAGGAAAGTATAACAGAATTATTGACTAGAGTTCGTTTATGTCGGGGAAGTTAATAAAATTGTGGGGACCTCACTGGTTGTGCTTTAATTGAAATTCAAAAGTTGCCTCACTACAGTCCACAAACCTCGTTGTCTCGGACCGTCTCGAATGTAAACAATACTGTGAGCTTTCTGCAAAATACAAAATACGGGGGTTTGGAAGGTATGCTTCATTTGTACTGCAAAATACCCCCAGGTAAGGGGTCAGGAAATACGCCCAGGGAAGGGGGTCCGGGTTGGGTTGGGTTGGGTTAGGTTGGTTAGGTCAGGTTAGGTTTGGTTGAGGGTTAGGTTAGGTTAGGTTAGGTTGATTAGGTTAGGTTAGGTTGGGTTGGGTTAGGTTAGGTTGAGAAATGTCGGGATTTTGGCAACACTGACACCGGCGCATCTCGCAACGGCGCCGGAATCTCGTTCGGATTTTGCATTTTTTTTTCTCAAAAATTTCACTTTAAATTCTGCTATTTCTTCCGTGTGTGTGCCCCCCCCTCCAACCCCCAATTCTCCACGGGTCACCCAAGAATGAAGGGGATAGGAGAAAATAAAAATAGGCGCGGCTGTCTTACTTAGATTTACCATATATATATATATATATATATATATATATATATATATATATATATATATATAATATACCTATTTGTATATATATGTTTATATACACACATATGTATATATATACATACATATATATATATATATATATATATATATATATATATATATATATATATATATGTGTGTGTGTGTGTGTGTGTGTGTGTGTGTGTGTGTGTGTGTGTGTATGTATGTGTATATATATATATGAATGTATGTATGTGTGTATGTATGTATGTATATATATACATATATATGTACATATATATATATATATATATATATATATATATATATGCACACACAAATATGTATATGTAAATATATATATTTAACTATAAACGTATATATATATATATATATATATATATATATATATATATATATATATATATGTGTGTGTGTGTGTGTGTGTGTGTGTGTGTGTGTGTGTGTGTGTGTATGTATGTACACATGTATATATATATATATATATATATATATATATATATATATATATATATATATATACACACACACACACCTGCTTCACGCAGGGTGGTGTGAAGCGATGGTGGAATAGATTAGATAGTGTTAAGTGCTTGCATGCCTTCTCTCTTGCAGCTGCCACCGCTGGCTAGCCTAGTCCGAAAAAGGGAGCAGCTCTACATAAGCCTCCCCTACCGGTGAATAGCCTCCCCACCATCGAGACCTGTAGTGCCTCCCTGTGGCTACCTATGGAAACTGGGGCGGTATTTATGAAAATACTGAGTATCCCGAAGTGCACTTAGCAGACGAAATTTCTGCAGCACTCAATTTTGAGTAGTTTACTTCTCTTATTTATCAAACTGCTCAGCGTCTCTAAGTGCACTCAACTGGACGATGTCGCTAAATGTCCTACGGGAGGACACTCAGCACATCGTGCCGCATTCAAGTCCAAGCAACAGCACTGGATGCAACACAACAGCGAGTGAAGCTACGAAGTATGAGGCAGTTCCGGATAAGAAAAGATGTGCTGAACAGTTATAGTGATCACGAGTTGAAGAAACGTTGAGAAGGCTTAATGTATGTGACCGACATGATCAGAGGTCAAATAAGCCTGAACACGTGCTATCTCTGCAGAAATGCAAGTGCTAGTGACACTGTGGCGGGAGTGAAACCACTCCCAAGCCTTGAGCTTGTCTTGTATTGTAAGGTTAGGCCCAAATTTTCCCTTTATTATCTCCTTCACCTCTATTAGTTCCAAGAGGCTCAACTCCTCATCTATAGTAAAATTAGCAGTCTTCTTCAGCTTGGGGGTTAAAGTTGAGTTTTGTTCCATTTCGAAATTTTCGTCGACAGCTTCGAAAGAAACACGAAGCATTTGGGACTCGACGGTATGCAATCGGACGCGGATTTTAAACAAGTCGGTTAATATATACTACAATATATTAATTTTTTTCATGTATATGGCGTTATAAAAATGTGTAATTATTTTATATTGACATGAAGTATATTTTGTTTTACGGTAAAACTTATAATTTGCTTGAAAGTAAGTTAAATATAATATCTAACCTACACTCAAGCGGCCTGCCTAAGTGAGGGAAATACTTTGCTCAGCGGAGCACTCAGACTTTTCACAGATACCACTCAAGTACTTCGCTCAGTGGAGTGCTGTAGAGTGGGTTGTGAGTGTAGTGCTCAGTTAAATACCCAGTATTTTGATAAATACCGCCCCCTTGAGAACGTCCTAAAAGCCGGCCTGAGAACGTCCGAGAAGCCGGCCTTGAGACTGTCCGAAAAGTCGGCCGGGAGACCGTCCGAGAAGCCGGCCGGGAGACCGTCCGAGAAGCCGGCCGGGAGACCGTCCGAGAAGCCGGCCGCGACCCTGTATGCAGTGCATTATCCCGTCCTGTCGTCCTGAACGCGTGTAAAGTGAAGCTGGTCGTGCCTCCCAAAGAAGTTGCCTCGACTTTGGTCCGCCTCTACACCCACTCTACCGAAGTGCTGGAAGACGCCAAGAGGATGGTTGAGCAGGCTACTACACTGGACTCCCATGACGAAGCAGATGAAGAAGACGAAGAAGGAACCAGAGTGGCCTGTTACGGAGATGCTCGAGGTCCCCAAGGCACTGCACAGGTTCCTGGTGATGGCAGCTTGGGAAATCACAACCAGCTACAAAGTGAAGCTGGTCGTGCCTCCCAAAGAAGCTACCTCGACGTCGGTCCTCCTCTACGCCCGCTCGACCGAGGCGCTGGAAGACGCCAAGAGAATGGTAGAGCAGGCCACGACGCAGAAGATGCCCACGACGATGCAGATGAAGAGGTTGTTCGTGCCTTGGATGCTGCATGGGCAAGTCGTGGCCAAGGGTGAGGAGCTGACAGGCACCAAGTTCGTGGTCCCGCCGGAGGGCGCGAGGATTATCATTAATATTATCATTAATTATCATCAATAATACTTCACTGATTATTACCCCTCTTATTCGTCTCCGGCCTCATACCGAAGAGGGCCTCCAGGAAGCCGTCGATCAGCTGCAGGCCTTGGTGGACACGAAGGTCACCACGGCAATCGTCGTTGCGGAAAAGATCCTCTAGGAGGTGGCTACTGTGGCCGAGGAGGCGGAGTGCAGGTTCCACGTCCAGGTCCAGCTGCCCATGCTCGCCCACACCGAAGACGGCCTTCAGGAAGCCGTCGATCATTATAGGCCCTGGTGGACACGAAGAAGGTCACCACGGCGGTCAGCGTTGTGGAGAAAGTCCTCAAGGAGGTGGCTGCTGCGGCCGAGGAAGCGGAGCGCCGGTTCCACGTCCTGGTCCAGCTCCCCTGCCTGGGGCGCCTCTGAGGTTGTCACAAGCTCCAGGCGTGTTGCGGACGCACGACGTTAAGTAGGGACAGAAGAGAGGGCACTGGCAAAGCCCCGGAAGCAGTCGGCCAAGGTACCTGCCCGGGGGGCCTAGCGGTCCCAGGCTGAATTGTAGGGGATCTCGGAGCAGCAGGAGGCCCCAGAGGTACAGGGTCATAGCCTACTGGCATGTGGACATGCGCTGGCCTTGTACTAACTCTTGCCTCTAAACCCCCTGGGGTTTATGGGAGGCTTGGGGGAGGTGGGCCTTACCAGTCCTCCCCCAGAGATAACCTCATCAGCAATATTTTATGTAATAGGTAATGCTGGGGGTAGGGGAAATGCCCCTCCTACCCGGCAAGAGAGGCAGGCTGTGGGCCCTGCAGAGAGGGTGACTGCTGGAGCACAAGATGGAAACGGGAGCTACTCATCCTGCCTGCGTTTTGGCAGCCTCCAGCCTGGAATGAAGCATGTGGGGCAAAGCCCTAGGGAACCCCACAAGTGGATTTCGGGTCCTGCAACCTGCTGCCTCCTTTTATGTGGGGCAGTGTCGGCGGGGGTGGCAGAGGTGGGGTCCACCCAGAGTGATCTTTGCAAGGTCCCAGAAATTGAGGATTTCTGGCTCCTGGTATCAATACCCAGACCCACATCATTGGACATGGTACAGCGATGTGGGTAATCCAGCCAAGGAGATTGCTCTTTAGCACTTTTTGGAGGATCCTCCAGAACTGCAGGGTGTACAGGAGTGCCAAGTTATGTGATACCGAGCATAGATTGGTTGTGGCTACCCTCCGGGTCCACTTCGAAACCACAGTGATCCAGTGATCACCCTAGGGTGTTCCATCTGGACAGGCTGAAGGAGTGTGCTGGGGGGTTTGCTGAAGCCATCTCTGGGCATTTCACAGCACTCTACAATCTAACAGACCCTATACTTCTGTGGGACAC
Organism: Penaeus vannamei; assembly: GCF_042767895.1. NCBI lineage: Eukaryota > Metazoa > Arthropoda > Malacostraca > Decapoda > Penaeidae > Penaeus > Penaeus vannamei. The sequence goes on along the minus strand of NC_091551.1, from coordinate 34,920,928 downwards.
TTCAAGTACGAAACGCTTGATGCAGCCCAAGAGTCGATGGGTAAACGCCCGAGGACAATACAGAATTTTATCTCACAGGAGACACTGGAAGCCACAGATGCATGCTGTGTGGCTCGTCTGACAGGGGATTGGGATTTGCATTGTTCTCATGTGCATAGAACTTAGTCTTTGTTAAGAAGGGACAAGGAACTGTTTATTAGGAGTCTTGCTGAGGAGGTAGAAGGCCATTTTGTAGTAAATGACCTTCATCTTGCATACCAAGCCTTAAGAAAGCTGAACTCCAAGCCCTCTTCTCAGGTGACGGCTGTTTGCTTAGTAAGTGACCAGATCCTCTCTGATGTGGGAGCGTTGGGCTGAGTATTTTGAGCAGTTGTACCAGGTTGACCCACCAACAGTTAACTTGGATTCGGGTAATGCCATTATTCAGTTGCCGGACCCACCCATCAGTGAGGATGCTCTGTTACTAACCGAAGTAAGGGGGGTGATCTCTAAGCTGAATAGTGGCAAAGCAGCGGGTATTTGCGACATCCCAGCCGTGAACCTATGGTGCCTGGGTTGCATGCTGTCCCGTGGTCATCCCTCTCTGGAAGGGGAAGGGGGACTGATGGGACTACATCACCAAGGCATCACAAAGCTCAGTATACCAGGCAAGGTTCTTGCCCACATCCTTCTGAGACGTATCAGGGATCATCTACTGTGGCATCAGAGGCCGGAGCAATCTGGATTCACTCCTGGTAAGTCCACAATAGACTGTATCCTTGCGCTTCGAGTCACTGTAGAGCGCCATCATGAGTTCGGGCGTGAGCTACTTACAGCCTACATCGAACTCAAGAAGGCATCCGATATGGTGCATTGGGAATCA
>NC_091551.1:34879048-34886548 GCF_042767895.1 Penaeus vannamei | reverse complement strand
CAAGTTACGTGCGGAGAATCAGAAGAACAGAAAGAGGGGGAGGCTATAAAAGAAACTCCCACTAAACACAGAAATTAAACAAACATATATTCCTGCAAAGGAGCAAGATTCAAGAAGTGAGATAATTATTCAGGGAAAGAAACGAAATATAAGAGCAAGTGTAGTGGGAGGAACAACCACTGCGGCTTTCAGGTCCGTTCTGCTGGAGTACAACGATCAAGAAAATGAAAAACTCTTGAATCAATGGGAATATGTGCAAGACGAGTGGGCAGTCATTCAAGATATGCTAGAGAAATATAAGGACACGGTACAGCATAGTGGAGCCTCATAACATTATTGTTTAAACTTCAGAGACAGCGGGTTTCACAAAATATGAAAGACAAAGAACACTTCGTTTACACTATCCTCGTACGCTTTTGTTTAGATCTGGCGGGGACGGCCTGAGTGCCTGTCCTTCGCAAATAAACAGCTACACACAGGTCGCCTACGGTACCTCACAGCCCATCTGTGAGTGTGCGTACGAACTTTCTCTTTTATAAACCATTAACTTTGAATATTTGTATTTTTGTATTTTATGTTTTTATCTCATAATACACCTATTTTTTGTATGAGAACTGTGAACCCACACTGGGACTTATCAAGATGAGGGTGAGGATAACCTACGTTACCACATATTTTTGAGATGTAATTTATTTGTCTCAATAAACTTGTCAATGTAAAAAAAAAAAAAAAAAAAAAAAAAAGAAAAAAAAGAAAAGAAAAAAAAAAAACGAGATCTGAATCAGGGGCGGTATTTATCAAAAAACTGTGTCCTGAAGTGCACTTAGCAAACGAAATTTCATGGATGCAGCACTCAGTTTTGAGTAGATTACGTAAGTCTTATTTATCAAACTACTCAGCGTCCCTAAGGCCCGTACTTTTAAAACCTTTCGCCAGGGCTGGCGAAAGGTTTCGCCGGGCGATCGAGAATTTCGTACTATTAATATCATACATGGCGAACGTTCGCCAGGGCTGGCGAAAGATCGTATTGGAACAGCCTGGCGAAGCAAAGTCGCGAGAACAGCTTGAATACCATTTTCTTACTTTCAGATTATAAATTAGTAATATATTTGTGTATGATATGATGTAGGAATCACATTGAAATTCTAAAATATCTTAAAATCATAATTTATTATGAAATAACGTATATACGTAGTTTTTTTTTCAAGACCTTCGATGTTCCAGTCGAGAGCTCAAGGCATCAGCTGTATTCCTTCCCCCCCACCCCCACCCCCACCCCCAGATGACTTATTTAGATTTAGGTTGTTATTTTGGTTGTAGGGATAATGTTCTTTTCACAAATGTTACCAAAAGTATTTTGATGTTGGCATGTTTACTTTTGGCTATAGAAACATAGCTGTAGTGCTCCACCGCTCTATAATGAGGCGTGTCTAATGATACCCTTGTAGGCCTACATCTGAGTCAGGGAGGCCTTACTATAAAACCCAAGGCAGGTGTTCGCCAGGCCTGGCGAACGAAAGGGATCGCCAGGCGCTAACATCTTGGATTCCTGCTAAATCTAGCGCTTCGGCGAATGAAAAAAAAAAAAAAAACGCGGGAAACACTAATTTGCTACATCTGCAGTGTTATATAAACATATAAGTAAATATATATTGTTGGCACATAGCAGGGATTTTTTTTATATATTATATTACCTTACCTTACCTTACTTATATCATATCAGATATTACCTTACCTAACATAATCTAAGCTTAATTATTAACCTCGGGAGAAGACGATAATGTTATATCTGTAATAGCCTCACTTTATACAAAGGAGTTAAAAATTAATAATTTTACTATACCTAACCGATATAAAATAGTTAACTGTTGGGATACAAGGGTTAGGTTAGGTTAGACACGCCTCATTATAGGGCGGTGGAGCACTACAGCTATATTTCTATAGCCCGTAGTAAACAAGCCATCATCAAAACACTTTTGGTAACATTTGTGAAAGGAAAATTATCCTTACAACCAAAATAACAACCCAAATCTAAATAAGTTATCTCGGGGGTAGGGGGTGGGGGTAGGGGAGGGAATACAGCTGATGTCTTGAGCTCTCGACTGGAACATCGAAGGTCTTGAAAAAACTACGTATATACGTTATTTCATAATAATTTATGATTTAAAGATATTTTACAATTACACTGTGATTTCTACATCATATCATACATAAATGTTACTAATTTATAATTTGAAAGCAAGAAAATGGTATTTAAAGACGGGAAAGGGAGGGCTCTCGCGACTTTGCCAGGCGCTAACATCTTGCATTCCCGCTAAATCTAGCGCAAATTTGTTTACATCTTCAGTGCACATAACATAACCTAAACTTAATTATTAACCTCGAGAGAAGACGAAAATGTTGTTTCCGCAATAGTCTCACTTTATACTATAACAAAGGAGTTAAAATTTAACTTTATGCTATAGCAAAGAAGTTGAAAATATCTTTATACTATAACAAATTTAACTTTATACTTTATGCTATACTACAAATTATACTATAATAAGGTTAACTTTATGGCCCGTACTTTTAAAACCTTTTGCTTTTTCTCGCGTTTTTTTTTTCATTCGCCAAAGCGCTAGATTTATCAGGAATCCAAGATGTTAGCGCCTGGCGATCCCTTTCGTTCGCCAGGCCTGGCGAACACCTGCCGTGGGTTTAAAAGTAAGGCCTTCCTCACTCAGATGTTCGCATGGCGAAGCTTCGCCAGGCGAACGCCAGCATTGGCGAAAGGTTTTAAAAGTACTTTATACTATACTATATCAACCTTATACTTTTATACAAAAAATAACTTTATACTTTAACAAGAGTTTAAAAATTACTATTTTACTATTCCTAACTGATGTAAGATATTGAACTGTAGGCCTACAAGGTTATCATTAAAGACGCCTCATTATAAGGCAGTGGAGCACTACAGCTATGTTTCTATAGCCAAAAGTAAACATGCCGTCATAAAAAACACTTCTGGTGATATTTGTGAAAAGAACATTATCCTTACAACCAAAATAACAACAACCTAAATCTAAATAAGTCATCTCGGGGGTGGGGGGTAGGGGTAGGGGGGTCGGAATACAGCTGATGTCTTGAGCTCTCGACTGGAACATCGAAGGTCTTGAAAAAATACGTATATACGTTATTTCATAACAAATTATGATTTTAAGATATTTTATAATTTCAATGTGATTCCTACATCCTATCATACACAAATATGTTACTAATTTATAACTTGAAAGCAAGAAAATGGTATTCAAACAGCTTTCTTCGCCAGGCTGTTCCAATATGATCTTTCGCCAGTCCTGGCGAACGTTCGCCAGGCATGATTTTAAAAGTACGAAATTCCGGGTCGCAGCCGCACTATATATACAAAGGAAAGTATAACAGAATTATTGACTAGAGTTCGTTTATGTCGGGGAAGTTAATAAAATTGTGGGGACCTCACTGGTTGTGCTTTAATTGAAATTCAAAAGTTGCCTCACTACAGTCCACAAACCTCGTTGTCTCGGACCGTCTCGAATGTAAACAATACTGTGAGCTTTCTGCAAAATACAAAATACGGGGGTTTGGAAGGTATGCTTCATTTGTACTGCAAAATACCCCCAGGTAAGGGGTCAGGAAATACGCCCAGGGAAGGGGGTCCGGGTTGGGTTGGGTTGGGTTAGGTTGGTTAGGTCAGGTTAGGTTTGGTTGAGGGTTAGGTTAGGTTAGGTTAGGTTGATTAGGTTAGGTTAGGTTGGGTTGGGTTAGGTTAGGTTGAGAAATGTCGGGATTTTGGCAACACTGACACCGGCGCATCTCGCAACGGCGCCGGAATCTCGTTCGGATTTTGCATTTTTTTTTCTCAAAAATTTCACTTTAAATTCTGCTATTTCTTCCGTGTGTGTGCCCCCCCCTCCAACCCCCAATTCTCCACGGGTCACCCAAGAATGAAGGGGATAGGAGAAAATAAAAATAGGCGCGGCTGTCTTACTTAGATTTACCATATATATATATATATATATATATATATATATATATATATATATATATATATAATATACCTATTTGTATATATATGTTTATATACACACATATGTATATATATACATACATATATATATATATATATATATATATATATATATATATATATATATATATATATGTGTGTGTGTGTGTGTGTGTGTGTGTGTGTGTGTGTGTGTGTGTGTATGTATGTGTATATATATATATGAATGTATGTATGTATGTATGTATGTATGTATATATATACATATATATATACATATATATATATATATATATATATATATATATATATATGCACACACAAATATGTATATGTAAATATATATATTTAACTATAAACGTATATATATATATATATATATATATATATATATATATATATATATATATATATGTGTGTGTGTGTGTGTGTGTGTCTGTGTGTGTGTGTGTGTGTGTGTATGTATGTACACATATATATATATATATATATATATATATATATATATATATATATATATATATATACACACACACACACCTGCTTCACGCAGGGTGGTGTGAAGCGATGGTGGAATAGATTAGATAGTGTTAAGTGCTTGCATGCCTTCTCTCTTGCAGCTGCCACCCGCTGGCTAGCCTAGTCCGAAAAAGGGAGCAGCTCTACATAAGCCTCCCCTACCGGTGAATAGCCTCCCCACCATCGAGACCTGTAGTGCCTCCCTGTGGCTACCTATGGAAACTGGGGCGGTATTTATGAAAATACTGAGTATCCCGAAGTGCACTTAGCAGACGAAATTTCTGCAGCACTCAATTTTGAGTAGTTTACTTCTCTTATTTATCAAACTGCTCAGCGTCTCTAAGTGCACTCAACTGGACGATGTCGCTAAATGTCCTACGGGAGGACACTCAGCACATCGTGCCGCATTCAAGTCCAAGCAACAGCACTGGATGCAACACAACAGCGAGTGAAGCTACGAAGTATGAGGCAGTTCCGGATAAGAAAAGATGTGCTGAACAGTTATAGTGATCACGAGTTGAAGAAACGTTGAGAAGGCTTAATGTATGTGACCGACATGATCAGAGGTCAAATAAGCCCTGAACACGTGCTATCTCTGCAGAAATGCAAGTGCTAGTGACACTGTGGCGGGAGTGAAACCACTCCCAAGCCTTGAGCTTGTCTTGTATTGTAAGGTTAGGCCCAAATTTTCCCTTTATTATCTCCTTCACCTCTATTAGTTCCAAGAGGCTCAACTCCTCATCTATAGTAAAATTAGCAGTCTTCTTCAGCTTGGGGGGTTAAAGTTGAGTTTTGTTCCATTTCGAAATTTTCGTCGACAGCTTCGAAAGAAACACGAAGCATTTGGGACTCGACGGTATGCAATCGGACGCGGATTTTAAACAAGTCGGTTAATATATACTACAATATATTAATTTTTTTCATGTATATGGCGTTATAAAAATGTGTAATTATTTTATATTGACATGAAGTATATTTTGTTTTACGGTAAAACTTATAATTTGCTTGAAAGTAAGTTAAATATAATATCTAACCTACACTCAAGCGGCCTGCCTAAGTGAGGGAAATACTTTGCTCAGCGGAGCACTCAGACTTTTCACAGATACCACTCAAGTACTTCGCTCAGTGGAGTGCTGTAGAGTGGGTTGTGAGTGTAGTGCTCAGTTAAATACCCAGTATTTTGATAAATACCGCCCCCTTGAGAACGTCCTAAAAGCCGGCCTGAGAACGTCCGAGAAGCCGGCCTTGAGACTGTCCGAAAAGTCGGCCGGGAGACCGTCCGAGAAGCCGGCCGGGAGACCGTCCGAGAAGCCGGCCGGGAGACCGTCCGAGAAGCCGGCCGCGACCCTGTATGCAGTGCATTATCCCGTCCTGTCGTCCTGAACGCGTGTAAAGTGAAGCTGGTCGTGCCTCCCAAAGAAGTTGCCTCGACTTTGGTCCGCCTCTACACCCACTCTACCGAAGTGCTGGAAGACGCCAAGAGGATGGTTGAGCAGGCTACTACACTGGACTCCCATGACGAAGCAGATGAAGAAGACGAAGAAGGAACCAGAGTGGCCTGTTACGGAGATGCTCGAGGTCCCCAAGGCACTGCACAGGTTCCTGGTGATGGCAGCTTGGGAAATCACAACCAGCTACAAAGTGAAGCTGGTCGTGCCTCCCAAAGAAGCTACCTCGACGTCGGTCCTCCTCTACGCCCGCTCGACCGAGGCGCTGGAAGACGCCAAGAGAATGGTAGAGCAGGCCACGACGCAGAAGATGCCCACGACGATGCAGATGAAGAGGTTGTTCGTGCCTTGGATGCTGCATGGGCAAGTCGTGGCCAAGGGTGAGGAGCTGACAGGCACCAAGTTCGTGGTCCCGCCGGAGGGCGCGAGGATTATCATTAATATTATCATTAATTATCATCAATAATACTTCACTGATTATTACCCCTCTTATTCGTCTCCGGCCTCATACCGAAGAGGGCCTCCAGGAAGCCGTCGATCAGCTGCAGGCCTTGGTGGACACGAAGGTCACCACGGCAATCGTCGTTGCGGAAAAGATCCTCTAGGAGGTGGCTACTGTGGCCGAGGAGGCGGAGTGCAGGTTCCACGTCCAGGTCCAGCTGCCCATGCTCGCCCACACCGAAGACGGCCTTCAGGAAGCCGTCGATCATTATAGGCCCTGGTGGACACGAAGAAGGTCACCACGGCGGTCAGCGTTGTGGAGAAAGTCCTCAAGGAGGTGGCTGCTGCGGCCGAGGAAGCGGAGCGCCGGTTCCACGTCCTGGTCCAGCTCCCCTGCCTGGGGCGCCTCTGAGGTTGTCACAAGCTCCAGGCGTGTTGCGGACGCACGACGTTAAGTAGGGACAGAAGAGAGGGCACTGGCAAAGCCCCGGAAGCAGTCGGCCAAGGTACCTGCCCGGGGGGCCTAGCGGTCCCAGGCTGAATTGTAGGGGATCTCGGAGCAGCAGGAGGCCCCAGAGGTACAGGGTCATAGCCTACTGGCATGTGGACATGCGCTGGCCTTGTACTAACTCTTGCCTCTAAACCCCCTGGGGTTTATGGGAGGCTTGGGGGAGGTGGGCCTTACCAGTCCTCCCCAGAGATAACCTCATCAGCAATATTTTATGTAATAGGTAATGCTGGGGGTAGGGGAAATGCCCCTCCTACCCGGCAAGAGAGGCAGGCTGTGGGCCCTGCAGAGAGGGTGACTGCTGGAGCACAAGATGGAAACGGGAGCTACTCATCCTGCCTGCGTTTTGGCAGCCTCCAGCCTGGAATGAAGCATGTGGGGCAAAGCCCTAGGGAACCCCACAAGTGGATTTCGGGTCCTGCAACCTGCTGCCTCCTTTTATGTGGGGCAGTGTCGGCGGGGGTGGCAGAGGTGGGGTCCACCCAGAGTGATCTTTGCAAGGTCCCAGAAATTGAGGATTTCTGGCTCCTGGTATCAATACCCAGACCCACATCATTGGA
>NC_091551.1:34877036-34878548 GCF_042767895.1 Penaeus vannamei | reverse complement strand
ATTTACGGACTTGGAAAGGGCGAAAGAGAATATCTAAAAACCAAAAAAAAAAAAAAAAAAAAAAAAGAGAGAGAGAGAGAAGATAAACCAATAAATGGAATTAAAAAGATGACAGAAATAGCCAAAAAAAGGAAAGAGAAAAAAGTTTTATGGCAAACCATGAGCCGGAGAAAAATACTTTGAAATTACCTCGTAAACATTATGAGGAATAAGTGCAGTCATTTTTGCATTATCGTTATGTAATGCGATAACTTTTCTTGCATAGAAGCCTCCTAAAAAGACGGAGACAGAGTGAGGAAGGAGGAAGGAAAGAATGAGGAAATAACGAAAGGAAGGAGGGAGAGAATGAGACGCACAGAGGCACTTAAAAGGGAAGAGAAAGAGGGAAAGAAAGAGAACTAAAGAAACAAACTGAGAGAGAGAGGGAGAGGGAGGGTTGGGGAGAGAGGAGAGGGAGGAAGAGGAGAAGGAGAGAGGGAGAGAGAGAGAGAGAGATACGAGAGAGATACAGATAGATAGATAAAGTGAGAGAGAGAGAGAGAGAGAGAGAGAGAGAGAGAGAGAGAGAGAGAGAGAGAGAGAGAGAGAGAGAGAGAGAGAGAGAGAGAGAGAGAGAGAGGGAGAGAAAGAAAAAAAAAACGAGAGAGAGGGAGAGTAAAAAGAGAGACAGAGAGAGAGAGCAATAAACCTGACAAAGAAGGAGGGAACGTTTTGAAGGGAGGAGCCAGCGGTTAGTATAACAGACGGGAGATAAGTGCCACTCACCCCCCCTTCCCCCTACCCCGTCCACCCTCCTACTCAACCCCCTCTCCCTTATTCTCACTCTCTCTCCCCCAACCCCCTCCCCTCATCTCTATCTACCCTCCCACTCTCCCTCTCAACCCGAATCCCTCCCCCTCAAACCCCTCCCCCTCCACCCCCGTCCCCCTCCTCCCCAAACCCCTCAGGCGTGTGGCGCAGGGCAGGGGAGTGATGGGAGGGGATGGGAAATTCAGGGTGGTGGGAAATCAGTTGCATTCTGCTTCTGCTACAAGGAGGCCAAATAACTTGGTGGTAATAAAGCGTCGTTTTGATAAGAGGAAGAAAGGGAGGGAGAGGGAGTAATGAGTGATGATGGGGGAAGGGCGAGAAGCGAGAGGAAGACGGAAGATCGTGGTCGGAGAGGGGGGAGGGGGAGGGGGAGAGGGAAGGAGAGGGAGAAAGAGAAGGGGAAGGTAAGGAAAAGGAGATAGAGGAGGAGAAGGAAAAGGAGATGGAGATGGAGAAGATGGAGATGGAGAAGATGGAGATGGAGAAGATGGAGATGGAGAAGATGGAGATGGAGAAGATGGAGATGGAGAAGATGGAGATGGAGAAGATGGAGATGAAGAAGCAGAAGGAGAAGGAGAAGCAGAAGGAGAAGGAGAAGGAGAAAGATAAGGATAAGGATAAGGATAAGGATAAGGATAAGGAGAGAGAGGGAGAGAGAGAGAGGGAGAGAGAGGGAGAGAGGGAGAGAGGGAGAGAGGGAGA
>NC_091551.1:34857036-34859536 GCF_042767895.1 Penaeus vannamei | reverse complement strand
TCTGCGGGGCCGGCTGGGAAATCGAAGCGCAAAAGGAAATGCAAGTAACCCGCTAATGACAAACTCGCCCTCAAAGTCAGGAACAACTTCGCGGGGGCGGTGGAACAAGGAAAGCGTAAAAGCGATGACTCCGAGGTCGACTAAAACGCGGGTAAGATGGCAAGGACTTCCTGCGACCAGGACAGCCAAAACGGAGGCAGAGGCATCACACTCGAGGTTCATCCCACTAGAAGACCTAAAGTAAGGACCGAATCGTTTTCAGTCAGACCCACGAGGAAAAGCGCTTCAGAAGAAAGCATAATCCAAGGGTCTAAATGGAGAAAAGACATTGACGCAACGCACGTATTACCCCAGATCTCTCCCGATTGCAATAATGAGAGCGAAGATTTTTGGTTGCAGACGGACTCCACTTTTTATCTTCTTCATCTCAGCTTTCTCTCATTTCTATATGGGATCGCCGTTAGGGATGAACCGCTCTATTACGGCTCATTTCATATTGGTTTTGGCACGGGTTTTTACAGTCGGATGCCCTTCCTGACACTAACCCTCTCTTGGGACCGGCACCCACGAAGGCTGGCTTGCCCCCAGGTGGCTTTTACAATGGGCAATCAAGGTATAGTTCCATGCCTAGGGGAACAGTGCGCCATTTTTCATTTTTACGAAACCGATTATCTTCATCATTGACTTTTTCCGGCCATCGATTACTCATGCACTGTGTAGGCTTTTCTTGTTGTGAAGAGTTTATATCGCAATATCATGATCATCAAATATGTTCAATAAAGTAATTAGTAGGAAGAAAGAAAAAGAAAAAAAAACATGGATATAAATACAAAGTACAAAGAAAATCCTACCCTAGCAACAGAATAACGATCCCAGAGATTCGCCAATCCCTTGAGAATTGAATAAGGGTTCGAGCCAGACTATGGGACTCGGCAAGGACGTGGTTCCAGGACGTGTCTGTTCGTCACTTTCTCGTCATAAATCACCATGACCCGTCCCGCTACCCAATAGATCGCAGTAAAGTTCGTTTCATCTTCCCCCATTCATTCTCTGCCATTTCCCAATATCTCGTCGATTCCCATTCCTGTTCATTCCATGGCGTCCTTTCACATCCTATGGTCTGTCTCTCTTCCTTTTTCCTCCGACGCCTTCCTCCAAGAGATGAAATGAAATAAGAATTCATATGTACACAGCAATAAAATACAATACTAATAACAAAGCATATGAATTTCTGAATAGCCGGATACTTTTCGACCTAGCCTCTGGGTGGGCAAGCCAGCCCCAGCGCAGGTCCCAAGCCCGGCAAAGAAAGGAGGGTTGCCGTCAGGAAGGGAATCCGGACATGAAAGAATAACTACCAGAACCTTAAGTGGACTCAATAATAAAAGGTTATGAGCCACCTATATGGATACTCGTGGGCAGGTGATACTAGCTCCAACGGCGGACTCTTTACTTCTAAGATTTAACACACGAGTAGGAATAGAACACGATACGACTGGTCAGCGCTGGGTGGAAGCCCGCGGCCTGGCCCTGGAGAGGGCAGCCGCCGTGGCGAGGCGGGGCAGGTCAGCGTGAGTGTGAGCGAATGAGAGAGATCACGCCCAAATGCAAGCTGGTCGTGCCTCCCAAAGAAGCTAGCTCGATCGCGGTCCTCATTTACGCCCGCTAGACCGAGGCGCTGGAAGACGCAGGCCACGACGCCGAAGACGCCCACGACGCTGAAGCAGGTGATGCGCTTCAAGAAGTCCGTGTTCGTCCCACGGATGCTACACGGGCAGGTCGTGGCCCGTGAAAAGAAATACAAATAAGCAAACAAACAGAACAAAACAAAAAAATCTTTTCCTCCATCTCCTCATCACAGTAACTTCCTACCACTGAAAATTTTGTCAGACTCTCCCTCGTTGCAGGATAGCTCTTTAGCAGCACATTTCCCCCTGTGCTATGAACGAAGCACATGACAAGTGCTCCTGGTGGGTCAACCTCCGCTGACCTCTTATAGGCCTGGTGGGCGACCCAGGCATAGGTTATATTTAGGTAAAAGCAGAACCCGCAGGCATCACGTGTTGGACCACGTGGTCTGCGAGATTGCATGCAGTATGCTATATTGATCGGCTGATATGGCAGTCACTATCAATATGGCATAATGTATTCATGCTAGTTTGGAAACCATGCACATGGTATAGACCGCATGGCGGGGTTCTAAATATACGCCCCGCCACGTGTGCGCCACCGACGCGGCCGGGGTCAGATATAAGGCCGACCCGGTTTGACCTCTCCCTCACTTCCCTCCAAAGCAGATCGACCCAGCGCCCCGCACGGGCCTTCCAGACACCACCCGCGGCTAAGCTAACCTCGACGCCCGACATCAAGATGCCACGACGCGCAGCTCTCGCCACGGCGTGCCTCTCTTCACGAAAGTGGCAAGCAAGGTGCTGTTTCTCTGACCTGCCATGCAGTAGAGTGGAACTCTTGTGACCTGAATGAGAGACCACTATAGCAG
>NC_091551.1:34840981-34843481 GCF_042767895.1 Penaeus vannamei | reverse complement strand
TCCCCTCACTTCCTCTTGTTCTGTGGGCGGCCAATAAGGCCCTCGCACTGCTGGGGAAATGATATAATGATAATGATGATTATGATAATAGTAATAGTAACGATAATGATGATGATGGTAATATAATGCCAACGATGGTGATGATAATGATAATCATACACGATAACAATTATGGTGACAGATAGTAATGACAATGCAAATAATAAGATAAAAATTACATTGAAAGTAATATTATGATAATGATAATAACGATAATACCAAAACGAATTGTGATATTAGTAATTCTAATAGTCATTAATTATGACAATAATCGTGACAATTATAATGATGATATTAATAACATGATGATAGTAATGATAATAATGAGGATAACCGTAATACCAATAGTAATGATAATAATAATAATAGTAATGATGATAATACCAATAGTAATGATAATAATAATAATAGTAATGATAATAATGCCAATAGTAATGATAATAATAATAGTAATGATAATAATAATAATAATGATAGCAATAATGATGATAATAATAATGATAATAATAATAATAATAATAATTGTAATAATAATAATAAAAATAATAATGATAATAAGAATGATAATGAAAAGAATGATAAAAACAATAATAATAACATTGATAACAATGGTAACAATAACAACTGGAAGCACTCAGAGAGCTCACACATCCGCCCAAGATATTTAAGTACTTTGCTTCCGCCAATGAAATAAGAATATTCACACGAAGAATGACATGAAATCACCTCTTTCTCAAGCACACTGGCGACGCCCGTGTCTCTCTCTCGCAGTGCTAATGAATCCTTTAAAACAAATCCAGGATCACCACCAAAGTTTAATGGCATCTAAGTTGGACTGACTGATAATAATAATAACAGCCATAATAATAATAATAATACTGATAATAATAGTAATAGTAATAATAGTAATGATAACAATAATAGTGATGCTAATAATAATAATAATGATAGTAATGATAATAATAATAATAATAATAATAATAACAATAATAATAATAATAATGATAATAATAGTAATAATAATAATAATAATAATAATAGTAATCATAATAATAATAACAGTAATGATAATAATAATAATAATAGTAATCATAATAATAATAGTGTAAGTAATAATGATAACAGTAATGATAATGATAATAATAATAACAATAATATTAATATTAATAGTAATAATAATAATAATGATGATAATAATAATAATAATAATAATAATAATAATAGTGATAATAATAATAATAATGATGATAATAGTAATAATAATAATAATGATAATAGTAATTATAATAATAATGACAATAATAACAATTTTGATAATAATATTAATAAGGATAATAATGATGATGATAATATTAATAAGGATAATAATGATGCTAATTCCTTCGCCATGGCCCCTCGGCCCCGAACGCAGCACCGCCTGCGCGTGCAAAACTAGTTCCGTTGTCTCTCTCTCTCCTGTCTCGTCCACTGACATCGCTTTGGCTCGGAGGTATAAGTTAAAAGATAAAGTTGGCAAAATGTGGGTCAGTTCGTTGGCAGGGCGCGGAAGCAAGAGAGTGTCGGCAATTTATGGTCGCAGTTAGGCCTCAGTTCAGCGGGCGGGGCCGGTAATGAATTGTCAGCGCGGAGTGGTTTGGTGCGCCGGATACATTCTGCGAAGGGCGACGGACGGCGCTTTGTTATTTTTCGCTGCCTCGACTCGCTTGCCTTGCGAAGGGAGCGGCGCGATCTCCAGGTTCAAGTGGAAGGAGAGGGAGAGAAAGGCGAGGCGAAACAGAACGAAAGGAAGGGAAAATGTTCAGCGGAACGCCTCTAGCGAAGGACCAAAGATAATGTAGTGATTTAACATTATGATCTTTGTTAATTGCAAAATTTGGCCAGACCTCGCAGGTAATTGAGGGACGCGATATATGTATTTCTTGGTCATTTTCTACTTTAATGTCGCTCTCCAGGTCATGAAACTTTTTGATAACTCTGACTGAGTGATGTCTCAATTATTCCCCTCATGAGGTAAATGCAGGAAAATGAAGATAATTCAGTGAACTTTATACTGTAGCTCCTTGTGCATACCCAGAGTCATAGTCATTACACATTCAAAAATTGAGGATAAACTATTCATTTCCCTTTCTAATTGGGTTCACAAGCAATTTGAAAACTCTTTCCACATTCCCTTCGGATAACCTTGGATGTGACGACAAATCCGGTTAAAGTTTTATACCTCGCGCACCCACTCCCGCACCGGAGACATCTTCCTGCAAACTGAGCTTAAAGGAGCGCTTGGGTGAGCTTTATTGTCTCGCGAGAGTGTGCGCATGAAAATTGTAGCATGGCTGCAATTTTAGCTTGTTTGAAAAATGGCTCAGAGATAACAACGAAAAAGCCGGAGGACGAGGAAGACGAACTCCGTTTTCTATTTCGTCGGGGGAGACTTAGGTAAAACCCAGATTGCGTTTTTGAGAGG
>NC_091551.1:34815981-34828481 GCF_042767895.1 Penaeus vannamei | reverse complement strand
TGCGCTGCGAGGGTTACAACCGCCGCCACAACCGCTTCCCTGTTGACGGCTTTTTCACTGTTGTTGCATCGTCTTCATCCGTGGTATTGTTTTTGTTGCTAGTATTACTGTTGAAAATATTGTCTTCCTTGTTATTATTCTTATCATTATTATCATTCTTCTTCTTCTTCTTCTTCTTCTTCTTCTTATTATTATTATCATTCTTCTTCTTATCATTATTATCATTATCATTATTATCATGTCATTGTAATTATAACTAATATCATCATTAATGTTGTTGTTGTTGAAGGTAATATTAGTGCTGCAACTAGTGCAACTGTTATGAATATTATTTATCAGTATCATTATTGATGCTGTTCTTACTATCATTATCATTACCAATATCATCTTAGTACTGAAGATATTCATTGTCGTTTGTACGTTTTTATATTATTGTCGCCATTATCATTGATATGATGATAATTATCATGATAATGATAATAGTTATAATAATAATGATGATGGTGATAATAATAATAATAATGATAATAATGATAATAATGATAATATTATTAATAATGATAATAATGATAATAATGATGATGATAACAATCAAGATGATGATTAATAATAATAATGTTAAATATGATAATGATAATAATGATAATAATGATAATAATGATAATAATGATAATAATAATGATAATAATGATAATAATGATAATAATAATGATAATAATAATGATAATGCTGTTAATAGTAATAATAATGATAAAAATAATGAGGATGATTATCATTATTGTTCATACCATTATTATCATTATCTTTGTAATTTGTGTTATTATTATTATTGTTATTATTATTATTATTATTATTATTATTATTATTTATTATCGTGATCATTATTATTGTTATTATTATCATTATCATTGTTACTATTGTTGTTGTTATTGTTATTATTATCATCTTCAACATCACTGTTTTTATCATTATCATTATTATCAATAATATTGTGATAATTATCACTGTCATTGTTATTATTATTATCATTATTATTATTATTATCATTACTGTTATCATAATCATTGTTACTATTATCATTATTGTCTTTATTATATTATTATCATTATTATCATCATCATTATTATCATCATCATCATCATCATCATCATCATCATCATCATCATCATCATCATCATCATCATCATCATTATTATTATCATTATCATCGTTATCATTATCATCATCATCACTATTATTCCTATCACCACCATTATTATCATTGCTGCTGTTGCCACTGTTGTTGGGGAATCACGAACCACTGCTGTGACACCGCCCTAAAACCGCTACACATAAAACGGGTTTAGTGAAGGATTAGACTTTGATTTCTTGTTGTTGTTGTGACGGTTTTCTTTGGTGGTGTTGCCATGGTTGTTCCTCTTACTACTGCTACTACTATTACTACTGCTGCTGCTTTTAATGCCTTTGCTGCTGTTGCTATTGCTACTACTACTAGATCTACTACTACTACTACTACTACTACTACTAATTCTGCTACTACTACTACTACTATATCTGCTATTGCCACTACTACTACTATTACTGCTGTTGCTGCTGCTGCTACTACTACAACTACTAGTAGTACTATTACTGCTACTGCTATTACTTCTACTGCTGCTGTTGCTGTTGCTATTGCTACTACTGCTATTATTATCAATGCCATTATCGCTATCGTTATTGCTTCAGTCACTATTATGTCAGTTTTCCATCTCTCTCTCTCCATACTTCCTTCTTTCCCTCCCTCACTCCCTCACTCCCTCATCTCCGTCCCTCCTTCCTTCCTCCCCTAACTCCCTTATTTCTTTCCTTCCCTCTCTCCTTCTCTCTCTCATCTCCGTCCCTCCTTCCTTCCCTAACTCCCTCCTTTCTTTCCTTCTCTCCCTCCCTACCTCCTTCTCTTCCCCACCCCCTCCTTCCTTCCCTAACTCCCTCCTTTCTTTCCTTCTCTCCTTCCCTCCCTCCTTCTCTCCCTCACTCCCTCCTTCTCTCCCTCACTCCCTCCTTCTCTCCCTCACTCCCTCCTTCCCCCCCTCATTCATACTCCCTCTGTCTATTTCTCTCTTCCTGTGCACAGGCGTTCTGTGTGTGTGAGTGTGTGTGTGTAAATCCGTCCATAACGAGCAGTCAGAAAGAGACACACATGAATGAAGAGGAAGAAATATTGACACAGGGAGGGTTAGCCGCCACGCTGTCAAGGAGAAAGACAGTCAAGTAGGCAAACCTGTCAGGCACAAAGACAGGCTTAACGGGCAGATTTGCGAGTAGACTGACAGGAAGGCTGGGAAGCGCATAGACTTCCTGTCATAAGGAGAGGCTTCCAGGCTATTCCGATGAGTGGAAAAAGGGGTGAGGATAAACAAACGAAAAGGGCTGATTTAAAAGGCAAAATTTAGACAGGAGACATCCAGAGAGACAGGCGAAAGTAAAAGGCGAACAGACAAGCAAGCAGACACGCAAACACGCAATGTTATGATATCAGTCGCCATCGCATCAACCACGTCTTCAAATCTCTCAAGAAGCGTCGAATATCTGACGACTTTTTGACGAAACGCCTTTAAGGAGCCATTGCTGGGAAATCGGTCTCCTTCGCTCGCGCTTCTCCCGCTTTATTTGCCTCTTTCTCCTCGTCTTCGCCTCCCCCTCCCCCCTGGCCTGAACCCCCTCCCCCCTGGCCTCAACCCCCTCCCCCCTGGCCTCAACCTCCCTCCCCCTGGCCTCAACCCCCTCCCCCTGGCCTCAACCCCCTCCCCCTGGCCTCAACCCCCTCCCCCCTGGCCTCAACCCCCTCCCCCTGGCCTCAACCCCCTCCCCCCTGGCCTCAACCCCCTCCCCCCTGGCCTCAACCCCCTCCCCCTGGCCTCAACCCCCTCCCCCCTGGCCTCAACCCCCTCCCCCTGGCCTCAACCCCCTCCCCCCTGGCCTCAACCCCCTCCCCCCTGGCCTCAACCCCCTCCCCTTCCTGGCCTCAACCCCCTCCCCCCTGGCCTCAACCCCCTCCCCCTGGCCTCAACCCCCTCCCCCCTGGCCTCAACCCCCTCCCCCTGGCCTCAACCCCCTCCCCCCTGGCCTCAACCCCCTCCCCCCTGGCCTCAACCCCCTCCCCCCTGGCCTGAACCCCCTCCCCCCTGGCCTCAACCCCCTCCCCCCTGGCCTCAACCCCCTCCCCCCTGGCCCTCAACCCCCTCCCCCCTGGCCTCAACCCCCTCCCCCCTGGCCTCAACCCCCTCCCCCTGGCCTCAACCCCCTCCCCTCTGGCCTCAACCCCCCTCCCCCTGGCCTCAACCCCCTCCCCCCTGGCCTCAACCCCCTCCCCTTGGCCTCAACCCCCTCCCCCTGGCCTCAACCCCCTCCCCCCTGGCCTCAACCCCCTCCCCCCTGGCCTCAACCCCCTCCCCAATGACACCTGGCCTCAACCCCCTCCCCCTGGCCTCAACCCCCTCCCCCCTGGCCTCAACCCCCTCCCCCCTGGCCTCAACCCCCTCCCCCTGGCCTCAACCCCCTCCCCCTGGCCTCAACCCCCTCCCCCTGGCCTCAACCCCCCTCCCCCTGGCCTCAACCCCCTCCCCCTGGCCTCAACCCCTCTCCCCCCTGGCCTCAACCCCCTCCCCCCTGGCCTCAACCCCCTCCCCCTGGCCTCAACCCCCTCCCCCCTGGCCTCAACCCCCTCCCCCTGGCCTCAACCCCCTCCCCCCTGGCCTCAACCCCCTCCCCCTGGCCTCAACCCCCTCCCCCCTGGCCTCAACCCCCTCCCCCCTGGCCTCAACCCCCTCCCCCCTGGCCTGAACCCCCTCCCCCCTGGCCTCAACCCCCTCCCCCCTGGCCTGAACCCCCTCCCCCCTGGCCTCAACCCCCTCCCCCCTGGCCTCAACCCCCCTCCCCCTGGCCTCAACCCCCTCCCCCCTGGCCTCAACCCCCTCCCCCTGGCCTCAACCCCCTCCCCCTGGCCTCAACCCCCTCCCCTTGGCCTCAACCCCCTCCCCCCTGGCCTCAACCCCCTCCCCCTGGCCCCAACCCCCTCCCCTCTGGACTCAACCCCCTCCCCCCTGGCCTCAACCCCCTCCCCCTGGCCTCAACCCCCTCCCCCCTGGCCTCAACCCCCTCCCCCCTGGCCTCAACCCCCTCCCCCCTGGCCTCAACCCCCTCCCCCCTGGCCTCAACCCCCTCCCCCCTGGCCTCAACCCCCTCCCCCCTGGCCTCAACCCCCTCCCCTTGGCCTCAACCCCCTCCCCCTGGCCTCAACCCCCTCCCCCTGGCCTCAACCCCCTCCCCCCCTGGCCTCAACCCCCTCCCCCTGGCCTCAACCCCCTCCCCCTGGCCTCAACCCCCTCCCCCTGGCCTCAACCCCCTCCCCCTGGCCTCAACCCCCTCCCCCCTGGCCTCAACCCCCTCCCCCCTGGCCTCAACCCCCTCCCCCTGGCCTCAACCCCCTCCCCCCTGGCCTCAACCCCCTCCCCCTGGCCTCAACCCCCTCCCCCCTGGCCTCAACCCCCTCCCCCTGGCCTCAACCCCCTCCCCCCTGGCCTCAACCCCCTCCCCCCTGGCCTCAACCCCCTCCCCCCTGGCCTGAACCCCCTCCCCCCTGGCCTGAACCCCCTCCCCCCTGGCCTCAACCCCCTCCCCCCTGGCCTCAACCCCCTCCCCCCTGGCCTCAACCCCCTCCCCCCTGGCCTCAACCCCCTCCCCCCTGGCCTCAACCCTCCTCCCCCTGGCCTCAACCCCCTCCCCCCTGGCCTCAACCCCCTCCCCCTGGCCTCAACCCCCTCCCCCCTGGCCTCAACCCCCTCCCCTTGGCCTCAACCCCCTCCCCCCTGGCCTCAACCCCCTCCCCCTGGCCCCAACCCCCTCCCCTCTGGACTCAACCCCCTCCCCCCCTGGCCTCAACCCCCTCCCCCCTGGCCTCAACCCCCTCCCCCCTGGCCTCAACCCCCTCCCCCCTGGCCTCAACCCCCTCCCCCCTGGCCTCAACCCCCTCCCCCCTGGCCTCAACCCCCTCCCCCCTGGCCTCAACCCCCTCCCCCCTGGCCTCAACCCCCTCCCCCTGGCCTCAACCCCCTCCCCCTGGCCTCAACCCCCTCCCCCTGGCCTCAACCCCCTCCCCCTGGCCTCAACCCCCTCCCCCTGGCCTCAACCCCCTCCCCCCTGGCCTCAACCCCCTCCCCCTGGCCTCCCTCAACCCCCTCCCCCTGGGACCCCTCAACCCCCTCCCCCCTGGCCTCAAGCCCCTCCCTGGCTCAACCTGGCCTCAACCCCCTCCCATGGCCTCAACCCCCTCCCCCCTGGCCTCAACCCCCTCCCCCCTGGCCTCAACCCCCTCCCTGGCCTGGCCCCTGGCCTCAACCCCCTCCCCCCTGGCCTCAACCCCCTCCCCCCTGGCCTCAACCCCCTCCCCCTGGCCTCAACCCCCTCCCCCCTGGCCTCAACCCCCTCCCCCCTGGCCTCAACCCCCTCCCCCCTGGCCTCAACCCCC
Source organism: Penaeus vannamei (assembly GCF_042767895.1). Classification (NCBI taxonomy): domain Eukaryota; kingdom Metazoa; phylum Arthropoda; class Malacostraca; order Decapoda; family Penaeidae; genus Penaeus; species Penaeus vannamei. Next base: position 34,822,975 of record NC_091551.1, on the reverse strand, counting down.
TCCCCCTGGCCTCAACCCCCTCCCCCCTGGCCTCAACCCCCTCCCCCCTGGCCTCAACCCCCTCCCCCTGGCCCTCAACCCCCTCCCCTCTGGACTCAACCCCCTCCCCCCTGGCCTCAACCCCCTCCCCCTGGCCTCAACCCCCTCCCCCCTGGCCTCAACCCCCTCCCCTTGGCCTCAACCCCCTCCCCCCTGGCCTCAACCCCCTCCCCTCTGGCCTCAACCCCCTCCCCCCTGGCCTCAACCCCCTCCCCCCTGGCCTCAACTCCCTCCCCCTGGCCTCAACCCCCTCCTCTTGGCCTGGCCTCAACCCCCTCCCCCTGGCCTCAACCCCCTCCCCTTGGCCTCAACCCCCTCCCCCTGGCCTCAACCCCCTCCCCCCTGGCCTCAACCCCCTCCCCCCTGGCCTCAACCCCCTCCCCTTGGCCTCAACCCCCTCCCCCCTGGCCTCAACCCCCTCCCCCTGGCCTCAACCCCCTCCCCCCTGGCCTCAACCCCCTCCCCCTCTGGCCTCAACCCCCTCCCCCTGGCCTCAACCCCCTCCCCCTGGCCTCAACCCCCTCCCCCTGGCCTCAACCCCCTCCCCCCTGGCCTCAACCCCCTCCCCCCTGGCCTCAACCCCCTCCCCTTGGCCTCAACCCCCTCCCCCCTGGCCTCAACCCCCTCCCCCTGGCCTCAACCCCCTCCCCCCTGGCCTCAACCCCCTCCCCCCTGGCCTCAACCCCCTCCCCCTGGCCTCAACCCCCTCCCCCTGGCCTCAACCCCCTCCCCCCTGGCCTCAAGCCCCTCCCCCCTGGCCTCAACCCCCTCCCCCCTGGCCTCAACCCCCTCCCCCCTGGCCTCAACCCCCTCCCCCTGGCCTCAACCCCCTCCCCCCTGGCCTCAACCCCTCCCCCCTGGCCTCAACCCTCTCCCCCCTGGACTCAACCCCCTCCCCCTGGCCTCAAGCCCCTCCCCCTGGCCTCAACCCCCTCCCCCTGGCCTCAACCCCCCCCCCTGGCCTCAACCCCCTCCCCCCTGGCCTCAACCCCCTCCCCCTGGCCTCAACCCCCTCCCCCCTGGCCTCAAGCCCCTCCCCCTGGCCTCAACCCCCTCCCCCTGGCCTCAACCCCCTCCCCCCTGGCCTCAACCCCCTCCCCCCTGGCCTCAACCCCCTCCCCCTGGCCTCAACCCCCTCCCCCTGGCCTCAACCCCCTCCCCCCTGGCCTCAACCCCCTCCCCCTGGCCTCAACCCCCTCCCCCCTGGCCTCAACCCCTCCCCCTGGCCTCAACCCCCTCCCCCTGGCCTCAACACCCTCCCCCCTGGCCTCAACCCCTCCCCCTGGCCTCAACCCCCTCCCCCTGGCCCCAACCCCCTCCCCTGGACTCAACCCTCCCCCTGGCCTCAACCCCCTCCCCCTGGCCTCAACCCCTCCCCCTGGCCTCAACCCCCTCCCCTTGGCCCTCAACCCCCTCCCCCCTGGCCTCAACCCCCTCCCCCTGGCCTCAACCCCCTCCCCCCTGGCCTCAACCCCTCCCCCCTGGCCTCAACCCCCTCCCCCTGGCCTCAACCCCTCCCCCCTGGCCTCAACCCCCTCCCCCCTGGCCTCAACCCCCTCCCCTTGGCCTCAACCCCTCCCCCTGGCCTCAACCCCCTCCCCCCTGGCCTCAACCCCCTCCCCCCTGGCCTCAACCCTCCTCCCCTCCTGGCCTCAACCCCTCCCCCTGGCCTCAACCCCCTCCCCCTGGCCTCAACCCCCTCCCCCCTGGCCTCAACCCCCTCCCCCTGGCCTCAACCCCCTCCCCCTGGCCTCAACCCCCTCCCCCCTGGCCTCAACCCCCTCCCATGGCCTCAACCCCCTCCCCTGGCCTCAACCCCTCCCCTGGCCTCAACCCCCTCCCCCTGGCCTCAACCCCCTCCCCCTGGCCTCAACCCCCTCCCCTGGCCTCAACCCCCTCCCCCTGGCCTCAACCCCCTCCCCCTGGCCTCAACCCCCTCCCCCTGGCCTCAACCCCCTCCCCTCTGGCCTCAACCCCCTCCCCCCTGGCCTCAACCCCCTCCCCCCTGGCCTCAACCCCCTCCCCCTGGCCTCAACCCCTCCCCCTGGCCTCAACCCCCTCCCCTTGGCCTCAACCCCTCCCCCTGGCCTCAACCCCCTCCCCCTGGCCTCAACCCCCTCCCCCCTGGCCTCAACCCCCTCCCCTGGCCTCAACCCCCTCCCCCCTGGCCTCAACCCCCTCCCCCTGGCCTCAACCCCCTCCCCCTGGCCTCAACCCCCTCCCCCTGGCCTCAACCCCCTCCCCCCTGGCCTCAACCCCTCTCCCCCTCCTCAACCCCTCCCCCTGGCCTCAACCCCCTCCCCCTGGCCTCAACCCCTCCCCTGGCCTCAACCCCTCCCCTGGCCTCAACCCCTCCCCCCTGGCCTCAACCCCCTCCCCCCTGGCCTCAACCCCTCCCCCTGGCCTCAACCCCCTCCCCCCTGGCCTCAACCCCTCCCCCTGGCCTCAACCCCTCCCCCCTGGCCTCAACCCCCTCCCCCTGGCCTCAACCCCTCCCCTGGCCTCAACCCCCTCCCCCTGGCCTCAACCCCCTCCCCCTGGCCTCAACCCCCTCCCCTGGCCTCAACCCCCTCCCCCCTGGCCTCAACCCTCCCCCTGGCCTCAACCCCCTCCCCCTGGCCTCAACCCCCTCCCCCCTGGCCTCAACCCCCTCCCATGGCCTCAACCCTCCCCCTGGCCTCAACCCCCTCCCCCTGGCCTCAACCCCCTCCCCCTGGCCTCAACCCCCTCCCCCTGGCCTCAACCCCTCCCCTGGCCTCAACCCCCTCCCCTGGCCTCAACCCTCCCCCCTGGCCTCAACCCCCTCCCCCTGGCCTCAACCCCCTCCCCCTGGCCTCAACCCCCTCCCCCTGGCCTCAACCCCTCCCCCTGGCCTCAACCCCCTCCCCCTGGCCTCAACCTCCTCCCCCTGGCCTCAACCCCCTCCCCTGGCCTCAACCCCCTCCCCCTGGCCTCAACCCCCTCCCCCTGGCCTCAACCCCCTCCCCCTGGCCTCAACCCCCTCCCCCCTGGCCTCAACCCCCTCCCCCCTGGCCTCAACCCCTCCCATGGCCTCAACCCCCTCCCCTTGGCCTCAACCCCCTCCCCCTGGCCTCAACCCCCTCCCCTCTGGCCTCAACCCCCTCCCCCTGGCCTCAACCCCTCCCCCTGGCCTCAACCCCTCCCCCTGGCCTCAACCCCCTCCCTGGCCTCAACCCCCTCCTCTGGCCCCAACCCCCTCCCCCCCCCTGGCCTCAACCCCCTCCCCCCTGGCCTCAACCCCCTCCCCTGGCCTGAACCCCCTCCCCTGGCCTCAACCCCCTCCCCTGGCCTCAACCCCCTCCCCCCTGGCCTCAACCCCCTCCCCCCCTGGCCTCAACTGTCACCCCCTCCCCTCTCCTCAACCCCCTCCCCTCTGGCCTCAACCCCCTCAACCCCCTGGCCTCAACCCCCTCCAACCCCCTCCCCCATGGCTCAACCCCTCCCCCTGGCCTCAACCCTCCCCTGGCCTCAACCCCTCCCCCTGGCCTCAACCCCCTCCCCTATGGCCTCAACCCCCTCCCCTGGCCTCAACCTCCCTCCTCCTGGCCTCAACCCCCTCCCTCCCTTGCCTCAACCCCCTCCCCCCCCCAACCCCCTCTGGCCCCAACCCCCTCCCCCTGGACTCAACCCCCTCCCCTGGCCTCAACCCTCCCTCTGGCCTCAACCCCTCCTGGCCTCAACCTCCTCCCCTGGCCTCAACCCCTCCCCCTGGCCCCAACCCCCTCCCCCTGGCCCCAACCCTCCCCCTGGACTCAACCCCCCCTGGCCTCAACCCCTCCCCCTGGCCTCAACCCCTCCCCCCTGGCCTCAACCTCCTCCTCCTGGCCTCAACCCCCTCCCCTCTGGCCCCAACCCCCTCCCCTCTGTCCTCAACCCCCTCCCCCTGGCCCCAACCCCCTCCCTCTGGACTCAACCCCTCCCCCCTGGACTCAACCCCCTCCCCTCTGGCCTCAACCCCCTCCCCCCTGGCCCCAACCCCCTCCCCTCTGGCCTCAACCCCCTCCCCTCTGGCCTCAACCCCCTCCCCTCTGGCCTCAACCCCCTCCCCCTGGCCTCAACCCCCTCCCCCCTGGCCTCAACCCCCTCCCGCCTGGCCTCAACCCCCTCCCCCCTGGCCTCAACCCCCTCCCCCTGGCCTCAACCCCTCCCCCTGGCCTCAACCTCCTCCCCCTGGCATCAACCCCCTCCCCCTGGCCTGAACCCCCTCCCCTCTGGCCTCAACCCCCTCCCCTCTGGCCTCAACCCCCTCCCCCCTGGCCTCAACCCCCTCCCCCTGGCCTCAACCACCTCCCCCTGGCCTCAACCCCCTCCCCCTGGACTCAAACCCCTCCCCCCTGGCCTGAAACCCCTCCCCCCTGGCCTCAACCCCCTCCCCCTGGCCTCAACCCCCTCCCCTTGGCCCCAACCCACGCCCCCCTGGCCTCAACCCCCTCCCCCTGGCCTCAACCCCCTCCCCCCTGGCCTCAACCCCCTCCCCTTGGCCCCAACCCCCGCCCCCTGGCCTCAACCCCCTCCCCTCTGGCCTCAAACCCTCCCCCTGGCCTCAACCCCCTCCCCCATGGCCTCAACCCCCTCCCCCTGGCCTCAACCCCCTCCCCCCTGGCCTCAACCCCCTCCCCTTGGCCTCAACCCCCTCCCCCTGGCCTCAACCCCCTCCCCCTGGCCTCAACCCCCTCCCCTCTGTCCTCAACCCCCTCCCCCCTGGCCTCAACCCCCTCCCCTATGGCCTGAACCCCCTCCCCCTGGCCTGAACCCCCTCCCCCATGGCCTCAACCCCCTCCCCCCTGGCCTGAACCCCTCCCCCCTGGCCTGAACCCCCTCCCCCATGGCCTCAACCCCCTCCCCTGGCCTCAACCCCCTCCCCCCTGGCCTCAACCCCCTCCCCCTGGCCCCAACCCCCTCCCCCCTGGCCTCAACCCCCTCCCATGGCCTCAACCCCCTCCCCATGGCCTCAACCCCCTCTCCCCTGGCCTCAACCCCCTCCCCCTGGCCCCAACCCCCTCCCCCCTGGACTCAACCCCCTCCCCCTGGCCTCAACCCCCTCCCCCTGGCCCCAACCCCCTCCCCCTGGCCTCAACCCCCTCCCCCTGGCCTCAACCCCCTCCCCCTGGCCTCAACCCCCTCCCCCCTGGCCTCAACCCCCTCCCCCTGGCCCCAACCCCCTCCTCCCTGGACTCAACCCCCTCCCCCATGGCCTCAACCCCTCCCCTGGCCTCAACCCCCACCCCCTGGCCTCAACCCCCTCCCCCTGGCCTCAACCCCTCCCCCTGGCCTCAACCCCCTCCCCCTGGCCTCAACCCCCTCCCCCCTGGCCTCAACCCCCTCCCCCTGGCCCCAACCCCCTCCCCCCTGGACTCAACCCCTCCCGCCTGGCCTCAACCCTCCCCCTGGCCTCAACCCCCTCCCCCTGGCCTCAACCCCCTCCCCCTGGCCTCAACCCCCTCCCCCTGGCCTCAACCCCTCCCCTGGCCTGAACCCCCTCCCCCTGGCCTGAAACCCCTCCCCCTGGCCTCAACCCCCTCCCCCTGGCCTCAACCCCCTCCCCCTGGCCTCAACCCCCTCCCCCTGGCCTCAAGCCCCTCCCCTCTGGCCTCAACCCCCTCCCCTCTGGCCTGAACCCCCTCCCCCTGGCCTGAAACCCCTCCCCCCTGGCCTGAACCCCCTCCCCCCTGGCCTCAACCCCCTCCCCCCTGGCCTCAAACCCCTCCCCCTGGACTCAACCCCCTCCCCCCTGGCCTGAACCCCCTCCCCCTGGCCTCAACCCCCTCCCCTCTGGCCTGAACCCCCTCCCCTGGCCTCAACCCCCTCCCCTTGGCCTCAACCCCCTCCCCCCTGGCCTCAACCCCCTCCCCTTGGCCTCAACCCCCTCCCCCCTGGACTCAACCCCCTCCCGCCTGGCCTCAACCCCCTCCCCCTGGCCTCAACCCCCTCCCCCTGGCCCTGAAACCCCTCCCCCCTGGCTTCAACCCCCTCCCCTGGCCTCAACCCGCTCCCCCCTGGCCTCAACCCCCTCCCCTTGGCCTCAACCCCCTTCCCCCCTGCCTCAACCCCCTCCCCTTGGCCTCAACCCCCTCCCCCCTGGCCTGAAACCCCTCCCCCCTGGCTTCAACCCCTTCCCCCTGGCCTGAACCCCCTCCCCCTGGCCTGAAACCCCTCCCCCCTGGCCTGAAACCCCTCCCCCCTGGCCTGAACCCCCTCCCCCTGGCCTCAACCCCCTCCCCCTGGCCTCAACCCCCTCCCCCCCTGGCCTGAAACCCCTCCCCCCTGGCTTCAACCCCCTCCCCTGGCCTCAACCCCGCTCCCCCTGGCCTCAACCCCCTCCCCCCATGGCCTCAACCCCCTCCCCCCTGGCCTCAACCCCCTCCCCCCCTGGCCTCAACCCCCTTCCCCCCTGCCTCAACCCCCTCCCCTTGGCCTCAACCCCCTCCCCTCTGGCCTGAAACCCCTCCCCCCTGGCTTCAACCCCTTCCCCCTGGCCTGAACCCCCTCCCCCTGGCCTGAAACCCCTCCCCCCTGGCCTGAAACCCCTCCCCCCTGGCCTCAACCCCCTCCCCCTGGCCTCAACCCCCTCCCCCCTGGCCTCAACCCCCTCCCCCTGGCCTGAAACCCCTCCCCCCTGGCTTCAACCCCCTCCCCCTGGCCTGAACCCCCTCCCCCTGGCCTCAACCCCCTCCCCCCTGGCCTCAACCCCCTCCCCCCTGGCCTCAACCCCCTCCCCCTGGCCTCAACCCCCTCCCCTGGCCTGAAACCCCTCCCCCCTGGCTTCAACCCCCTCCCCCTGGCCTGAGCCCCCTCCCCCTGGCCTCAACCCCCTCCCCCACTACGCATACACACTCCTCCTAGAAGCTTTATTGTGTTTGTAAAGGCCGCTGTTATTGAAGGGAGGGACATATTTCGCACCTCCCCCCCCCCCCCCCCCCTCCCCGCCCCCTCT
>NC_091551.1:34793481-34805981 GCF_042767895.1 Penaeus vannamei | reverse complement strand
AGGGGAGGGAGGGGGAGGGAGGGGGAGGGAGGGAGGGAGGGAGGGAGGGGGAGGGAGGGAGGAGAGGGAGGGAGGGAGGGGGAGGGGGAGGGAGGGAGGGGGAGGGAGGGAGGGGGAGGGAGAGCAAGATGAGGAGAGAGAGAGAATGAGGGAGGGAAAGAGGGAGAGAAAGAGGGAGGGAAATAGGGAGAGAGGGAGAGAAGGAGGGAGAGGGAGGGAGGGAGGGAGGGAGGGAGGGAGTGAAGGAGAGGAGGTAGGGAGGGAGGGAGGAAGGGAGAGAGGGAGAGAGGAAGAGGAGGGTGGGAGGGAAAGAGGAGAGAGAGAGAGCGAGAGAGCAATAGAGGCAAAGAGGAAGAGCGGGAGAGGGAGAGGGTGGGAGGGAAGGAGAGCGAGGGAGGAAGGTAGGAATGGAAAGAGAGATAGATACATGATATAAATGATGGTAATGATGATGAATGTGAAGGTAACAGTGAAATTGAAGATAATTTTTATGATATTATGGCAATGATAATGATAGCAATAACAGTTATAATGATAGCAACAACAAGAATGATAATAATGATTATTTTTTAATGATAATAATAATTACGATAATGACAATAGTAATGGTAATAATAGTAATGATAATAACGATAATAATAATACTGCTGCTGCTGATAATGATAGAATAATAATAAGAAGAATGATAACACTAATAATGAAAATAATAATAATAATAATAGTAATAGCAATGATGACAATGATGATAATAAACATTTAAATAATAATTATAACGATAATGGTAATAATAATGATAATTATAATGATAATAATAACAATAATAACAACAGCTATGATAATGATGATAATAATAACAATGATAATGATAATAATGATAACAATAATAAAGATAATAATGATAACAGCAATAATGATTATGATGATAATGATACTATCGATGATAATGATGACAATGGTGATGATGATAATAATGACGATAATAAAAGTGATAATGATAATACTAAAAATAACAATAATGATAATAATGATGATAATAATAATTGATTATAACAATAATGATTATGATAAAGAATAATGATTATGATAATCAGGACGATAATAATGATAATGATAATGACAATAATGATAGTGATAATCTTAATGATAACAACATTAACAATGATTATGACGAAAAATAATGACCATAATAATCAGGATGATATTGATCATAATGATAATGATAATAATGATGCTGACAATAATGATAATGATAATAGTAATCATGATAATAAAGACAATGATAATAATAGAAGTAGTATAATAATGTTGATAATAGTAAGACTGATAATAATAAGAATGATAATAGATAATGATAATGATAAGAATAACAATAATAACAATAGCAAAGATAATGAGGATAATAACAAAAATGATTATAAAAATAGTTATCATAACAATAATAGTTATCATTACAATAACAATAATCATAAAGATATTTACGATGATAATGATAATAGAAACAATAGAAATAATGATAACTGTGGTATAACAATAATGATGATGAAAATGATAATAGTAATAATGATGTTAATAACAACAATAAAAATAATAACAACAAAAATAGCAATGCTGATCATAAAGTAATAATGATAATAACAAGTGATATAATTCATAACAATAATAACACCAATGGCAACTTCAGGGACAATGGACTGTATCTGACACCATAAATCATCATTAACATTATAACATTGCAACCATTTCTCGTTCATTATTGCCGCTCGTGCAGAGGCTAAAAACCGCAGATATATCATTGCTTTTCATAACAAGCTCGCATTAGTTCGCTCAAATGAACCGCTCAAGGAGAATGAAGTTTGTGCGTTAACGAGGCTTAATTCAGTCTTTAGGTAAATTGGTGTCTTGGTCGTTAAAGGCTTATTGTTTATGGTTGTTGTTGCTGCAGTTGTTATTTGTTGGTTCAATAATCTCTTTTGATATTTGTCAGATATGTGCATGCAATGTATCTACCCCTATGTATGTATATTGTTTGTTTGTTTTTCATGTTGTAACGCGCCTGCAAATGTTCATAAATATTTACGAACACGCTCAACCGTCACACTGTGTTGTGACTCAGCTCATGATTCGTGTTTGCTTTGACAAAATCATGTTGCAATGCAGTGCCATGCGGTGCAGCTGATGTGCATGATAGCTCGCTCGGGCGCAACAGGACTGCGATTCCCAGCGCATGATTATTGTTATCTGCGGTGACGGAGCGCTCGCCCTCGCTGCCTGACTCCATTTTTTCATTTATTTTCGCCTCTTTTATTATTATTATAATCATTATTTAATCATTATCCTTGTCACTGTCTTTCTCATCGTCATGACCATCGTCGTTATCGGCTTTTTCTCTATTCCTCCCTTTCTCGTGTCCATTATTGGAATTAGCTCATCATCAACTTCATCAATATTAGTAGCAGTTTAGCAGCTCAACACCGCTGCAACATTAGCATCATTATTATTAGCATTCAGCATCGCCGCCACTGCCCTTAATCCTGGCTCAGCAGATTACGTTGGAATTAAACCGGTCTTTCCACAGCCAGAAAGGAATTCTATTGTCTTTCTTTCTGTCCCACCTCTCTCCCCTCCTCCCTACTTCCCTCTGGGTGTCTGTATGTCTATCTCCTTCTCTACCTCTCTCTCCCCTCCTCTCTCACTGTCTGTCTATCAGCCTGTCTCTCTCTCTTCCCCTCCTATTTCCAAACCTCCATCTCTCTCTGATCTTCTCCCTTTTTCCAACCTCCCCATCCTTGTCTCTCTTTTTCTCACTCCTTCGCTCTCTCTCTCATCCTCTCCCTTTTCTAACCTCCCCATCTCTCTCTCTCCCTCCTTCCCCTCCCTCCCTCCCTCTCTCTCTCTCTCTCTCTCTCTCTCTCTCTCTCTCTCTCTCTCTCTCTCTCTCTCTCTCTCCCTCTCTCCTCCCTCTCTCCCTCCCTCTCTCTTACCCTCTCCCTCTCTCTCCCTCCCTCCCTCTCTCCCTCTCTCTCTCTCTCTCTCTCTCTCTCTCTCTCTCTCTCTCTCCCTCCCTCCCTCCCTCCCTCCTCCCTCTCTCTCTCTCTCTCTCTCTCTCTCTCTCTCTCTCCCTCCCTCCCTCCCTCTCTCTCTCTCTCTCTCTCTCTCTCTCTCTCTCTCCCTCCCTCTCCTCCCTCCCTCCCTCCCTCTCTCTCTCTCTCTCTCTCTCTCTCTCTCTCTCTCTCTCTCTCTCTCTCTCTCTCTCTCTCCCTCCCCCTCCCTCCCTCCCTCCCTCCTCCCTCCCTCCCTCCCTCCCTCCCCCTCAACCATTCAACTCCCCCTCTCTCCCCCCTCTCCTCGCGAAGGTCTCACGGCTCAGCGCTGCGAATCGCCACAACCAATTGTCCAGTAATTGTCTCAGGGTCGTACCAGTCCATCATCATGGTACGAAGGGAGATAGAGAGGGGCAGGAGAAGAGGGGTGGGGGAGGGAAAGGAGAAGTGGGGGTGGAGTTCAGAAGAGGTCGTTTGAGGGGATGAGGAGGGGGAGGTGGATGAGGTGGAGGTGGTGGAGGGGGAGGAGGAGGAAGAGGAAGAGGAGGTGGTGGTGGAGGAGGTGGAGGAGGAAGAGGTGGTAGTGGAGGTGGAGGAGAAGGAGAAGATGGAGCACGAGGACGAGGAGGAGGAGGTGGAGGTGAAGGTGAAGGTGGAGGTGGAGGTGGAGGTGGAGGTAGAGGAGAGGTAGAGGTAGAGGTAGAGGTAGAGGTAGAGGTAGAGGTAGAGGTAGAGGAGGAGGAGGAGGAGGAGGAGGAGGAGGAGGGAGGAGGAGGAGGAGGAGGAGGAGGAGAAGGAGGAGGAGGAGGAGGAGGAGGAGGTGGTGGTGGTGGTGGTGGTGGTGGTGGAGGTGGATGTGGATGTGGAGGAGGAGGACGAGGACGAGGACGAGGAGGTGCAGGTGGAGGTAGAGGGGAGGTGGATCAGGAGGAAGAGGAGGGGGGGAGGGAGGGTACGGGATAAGGGAGGAGGAAGGAGGGAGTTGATTGGGGAAGGGCAATGCAAAAGGAGGGAGGGGGAGGGGGAGGGGGAGGGAGGGGAGGGGAGAATAAAATAGCAACGGGGGGGGGGTGCTACGCAGAGTGGATGTAACGAGTGTGGTCATCTGGCCAGCTGAGGGGTGGGGGGGGGGAGGGGGGTACAAGGGAGGGGGCGATGTGGTGGGGAGAGCAAGTGTTAACTGCCTGTTTGTTGTGATGGGCGCCTGTGACGGGTGCTTGCTGCGGCTGTTCTCGCTCTTGCTTATTGTGGTCACCTGACTGGGGTTGTGTCTCGCCTTTCTTGTCTGTCTGTCTGCCTGTCCATCTGTCTTTCAATCCATGTGTCTATCATTTTATCTACATCTGTCTATCTATCTTTCCATCTATCTGTTTATCTGTCTTTCCATCTATCTGTTTATCTATCTTTCCATCTATCTGTTTATCTATCTTTCCGTCTATCTGTTTATCTATCTTTCCATCTATCTGTTTATCTATCTATCTATCCCCCCCGCCCCCCCCCCAAAAAAAAAGCCATTATTTACGGATTAAAAAAGAAATGCAAATGCAATACCCAACATTTGCTACCATATGATTTCCCTGTAGCTTCCCCGACCAGCTGGAACGACCCATGCAAGATAACTGAACGGCCGAGCACGTCTGCTTTATGTAATATCATCTAATCACTTATGCATCAGTACTATCAAGGTACACGTAACGAAATAAGGAACAAGATAGAAATGAAGCTAAAACTGAATATTTGCATGTTAATAAAAGGCGATGAAGCTTGGAAGTTGCCAACTAGGATTTTCATCAAGATCGAATGGGGGTACCTGTGTAAAGACACCTTCATTATGATTCGGTTTGTTTGTTTGCTTATTAATTTACGCACAAGGTAAGATAATTGAACGATCGCACAAAAGAGATCGGTCATTTGTGTGTATGAGCGTTAAATTGTGTAGTCCGTCACGAGAGCCAAGTGGTACAGCGCTACTTCGTTTTTATGATTACACAACACATGCAGTTCCCTCTCTGTTTTACGGGCCGAGGGTTATTTAAGCGGTTTATTCTGTCCAAAGTGCGTGTAAAGCATTAGAGAAATTATGGCTCTTGGTACAGTCGCGGTCAAAAATTGAGTCGAGCATATTTCGAATTCTGTTTCGGACATCCGCTTAACACCGCTCCTTGTGTATGGGGTGAGACGGGTTCGAAGCTTCGGTTCGTTAAAGGACTTCTGTCGCCATTGTGTTATTAGGCCAATGCGTTAGTTTAAGAAAGAAAAGGAAAGAACAGGTAGATTGTATGCTACGTATGGTGATCCATAATGATTTAAATTTATCTTGTGAATCATTTCTACGAAGCGGTTTCCATGTCTTCTTAAGAGGATGGCTAAAGATGAATGTACGAACTTTGAAGGATTGCATGTAAACTAACACGCACACTACAATACGCAGAGACGAAACACAAACAAGTCCACACAGCAAACAAACTCCAAGATATTCACAAAAAAGACATACACTTACATAAATAAGATGGCAAAATCAGAGAAAAAAATAATAGATGCACATGTATAAATTAATACTGTAGTGGCGCAACATCTCGATATTTCGGATCATGACTGTATTTGTATCTATTTGCCTATTTATCGATCTGTCTTATGTCTGTCTATTTCTCAGACCCTCATTATGTACATGTATACATACATACATACAGACAGACAAAGACATATACATACATATATACATCCATACGCACCTACCTGCCTACATACATACATATATACATACATACGAACCTACCTGCCTACATACATACATACACATATACATACATACATACATACATACATACATACATACATACATACATACATACATACATACATACATACATACATACATACATACATGCATACATACATACGCACCTACATATATACATACATACATGCATTTGAACATACATGTGGTTACATACATAGATAGACTATGGACCGATAGATGCAATGAGAAACATGAAACGCAATACTATTCAGCGATGTGCCTGTTAATTCTACAATGTAACGACATATTCCTAGAACATGGCAGCGTATTACACTCGAGAACATATGTCCGTGTAAATACTTTCAACGTAATATATTTCCCCATTCAAATCTGCTTCTCATTCCGATTTCAAATATTACACACGTGAATGCTTTTCTGTCGAGCTGACTTGACCGTTTGCAAAATCAGTTTATTACAGCTTGTAAGAGGAACTTCCTTACGCTTAAAAAACTTGATATGTGATCTTGAGATGTAATAAACTTTATACAGGATAATCTTCAAAGCCTTTAAATGCAAATTACTTTGAAGGATATGTTAATCTATTTACAACGGAGAAGAGAGGGAGAGAGGAAGAGGAGGGAGAGGGGGAGATGAGGGGAAGAGGGAGATGAGGGGGAGAGGGAGAGGGAGAGGGGAAGAGGGGAAATAGAGGAGAGAGGGAGAGAGGGAGAGAGGAAGAGAGGGAAATAGGGGTGAGAAGTGGAGAGAGAGGCAGTAAGAGAGGAGGAGTAGGATTGAGGGAGGGAGAGAGTCAGATAGATAGATAGATAGAGAGAAAGAGAGAGAAAGAGAGAGAGAGAGAGAGAGAGAGAGAGAGAGAGAGAGAGAGAGAGAGAGAGAGAGAGAGAGAGAAGAGAGAGAGAGAGAGAGAGAGAGAGAGAGAGAGAGAGAGGAGAGAAAGAAAGAGAGAGAGAGAGAGAGAGAGAGAGAGAGAGAGAGAGAGAAGAGAGAGAGGAGAGAAAGAAAGAAAAAGAGAGAGAGAGAATTAGAGAGAGAGAGAGAGAGAGAGAGAGAGAGAGAGAGAGAGAGAAAGAGAGAGAGAGAGAGAGAGAGAGAGAGAGAGAAAGAAAAAGAGAGAGAGAGAATTAGAGAGAGAGAGAGAATTAGAGAGAGAGAGAGAGACAGAACAAGACAGAAAACAGAAAAGGGACAGTTAAATCTTTCTCTCTTTCTCTGTCTCTCTCTCTTTTTTCTCTCCCTCTCCCTGCGTGTGTGTTTCTGTCTGTGTCCCCCCCCCCCTTCTCTCTCTCTCTCTTCTCTCTCTCTCTCTCTCTCTCTCTCTCTCTCTCTCTCTCTCTCTCTCTCTCTCTCTCTCTCTCTCTCTCCCTCTCTCCCTCCCTCTCCCTCTCCGTGACCATCCCGGCGACATCCTCAGATTGTGTTGTCATCTTTGTAACATTTCATTTTTATCAGATTTCAAGATGTCAGCCCCGGTTGTGATATATATTTTTTGTCCTCTTTTTTATAAGAATAAGATCCGTTTTATTCACACACGCACGTACGCACGCACAGACACACATACACACACGCGCGCGCACATACACACACCCACACACACACTCACATACACACACACACACACTCACACACACACACATATTCTCTCTCTCTCTCTCTCTCCCTTTCTCTCTCCCCCCCCCTCTCTCTCTCTCTTCTCTATCTCTTTATATTTTCTCTCTCTCTCACACACAAATACAGCGAGGGTATAAATGAGAATGAACCACTGACTCGTGTCGATGTTACATCTTCATCAGAATTACATTTAACGCTAATAAGGATCTGACTTCAAAAGCGGCAGTTACACACACACACACACACACACACACACACACACACACACACACACACACACACACACACACACACACACACACACACACACACACACACACACACACACACACACACACACACATACACACAAACACACACACATGCACACACACACAAACACACACAAACACACACACACACACATACATATATAGTGATATATGTTTCTATCCATAGCATGATTACACTATTGATTATATTTATATTTTTTAATTCCTCGGCCTTTTAAGCTATTCCCCAAAACTTGATACGACCAATCATCATCATATATTTTGTAATTTCCAAAGTGCTGACGTCTATTCCCAAGAAATTCTGCAGGATTACTGTGTTTAAGGCAGCATTTACTGCGCTTCTCTCTTCATCACTACTTATCATTGTTGGAATTTATTGTTGGTAATAATGATGGTAAAAAAATGATGATGATGACGCTCATTTTATTCCTACCCCCCATCCCCCACCCCCGCCCCTCGTGCATAAGATGCTCCACCGTAAAATGTATAATTAACTGATGATAAGGTCGACAAGGACGGGTAGTTGGTTCGTAAAAAAAAAAAAAAAAAATTGTGGAACTGACAAAATATATTTATTCGTTAATAAAATCGTCCTTTTCGGCGGACAGACTTTACGAAACTCTGAAGTTTGCAGGAAAATGATTCTAAACAAAAGCGTGCAACAGTTACAATAAAATGAAAAGCAGAGAGAAAGACAGATAGAGAGAGACAGAGGGAGAGAGGGAGAGAGGAAAAGGATGGGAGAGAGAAGCAAAGAAGGAGAGAGAGAGGGAGAGAGAGAGAGAGAGAGAGAGAGAGAGAGAGAGAGAGAGAGAGAGAGAGAGAGAGAGAGAGAGAGAGAAAGAGAGAGAGAGAGAGAGAGAGAGAGAAAGAGAGAGAGAGAGAGAGAGAGAGGGAGCGAGGGAGGGGGAGACAGAAAAAGAAAGAGAAAAAGAGAAAGAGAGAGAGAGAGAGAGGGAGTAAGGAAGAGAGAGAGAGAGAGAGAGAGAGAGAGAGAGAGAGAGAGAGAGAGAGAGAGAGAGAGAGAGAGAGAGAGAGAGAGAGAGAGAGAGAGAGAGAGAGAGAGAGAGAGAGAGAGAGAGAGAGAGAGAGAGAGAGAGAGAGAGAGAGAGAGAGAGAGAAAGAGAGAGAGAGAGAGAGAGAGAGAGAGAGAGAGAGAGAGAGAGAGAGAGAGAGAGAGAGAGAGAGAGAGAGAGAGAGAGAGAGAGAGAGATTATAATAATGAAGATAGCAGTAACAACAATAAAGAGAACGGAAAAGACGTCAGAAGCGATAATAACAATGACGATATTAATAATAATGATGATAATATCGACAATCATAATTAGAAAGTGGTAAGAAACATTACCAAGATCACACAAGCACATAGGTGGTGACATGGTTCAGAGATAGAACACAGCCGCAAAGTCCAGGGTTCGCGCCCGCTCGCCCTCTCAGTCGCCTCAGCTGAGGTACTGGCATGCGCACATGGGCGTTCTGGGGTCAAAGTCTTGGGGAGAGGAACTGGCCACCCTGCTGCATCCATCCGCAGCTTAGGACGCATTTTCATCTGCGAACATTGCGTCCACGTAGATATACAGCAATTATTTTTTAGTTTATGCCTGCCGTTGTTGTATTCCAGTGCTTACGTGTTTCTTTAATTTCAGTCAGGAATCAAACAAAGAAGAAATAGATAAAGAAAGGGAGTGTTTAACCAAAGATAGAAATACAGCTCTGGAAATCACAGGAAAGAAACACAACATTCGAATTCCTACCAGAGGCCTGTGACGGATCCGACCTTCCACCGGTGTTCGAATTCCAATCAAGTGACTTAAGATTCAACTTAGATTAAGACGTGACATCATTTAAGCCTTGCTATCATGGCCTTTTTATGTCTTCTTGAAGAGATTCCCAAATGACGTCATTCGATTTAAAAGACTAAAAGGGAGTAAAGAAGAAGACAGATTTAAACATAGGAAAGTGGTTTTCTATGGGGTGACTGGCAGGACGATGGGCGCTGGCCACGCCCACTATTGAGAAACTAATAACTGATCTCACAAAGAACTTCGTGGGTTCGACGTGAGTTAAGTGATCGAGTTTAATGAGGTGACTTGATGAGAAATGATTGATTGCCTTTCGCGGGATGGTGTACGTGATCCTCGGTGATGAACAGATGTGTATTTGTGATTGCGTACATGTGTGGATATGTACACATTTATGCACATTGACAGTTATACACAGGCATACATATATAGACAGATGAATAGAGATAATATAGAGACAAAAAAAGTTACGAGCATTAAGTTGAAATAATCATGCGCAGTATTACCATAGCTACTCTTCTTGCTTGAATACTTTTTCCGACTTTATATTTTGACGTAATTTCACCCAAAGTACAATCTAAACCTACCCTAATTTGTCTTCGGCAAAAGTAAGAGAAAGTAAAGGAAAACAACAACGAGAACAATAAAAAACAACAATAATCAGAGAGGGAGATTCCCTTCGCGCCAAAATATTACATCAGGCTTGCGAAACGGACAGTTGAAAATATCCCACAAGATCGCTAAAATTCCGAACAAACTAAATCCTTTCCACCGCGAGCTTACTGGAAATAACACTATTATGCCGCGAAATCGTATGTGATTACGAATTTCGGGCGTGTTTCAGGGGAACGTTCGATGATTTATAATGCGAATGTGATGTAAGGGGGAGGGGCGGGCAGGCGGGGGGGGGCGGAGGGGGAAGGGGCGAGAGGAGGGGTTAGGAAGGGAAGGCAGAACGGGAGGGAGGAAGGGAGGACAGAGGGGGAGGGAGGGAGGGAGGACAGAGGGGGAGGGAAGAAGGGAGGACAGAGGGGTGAGGGAGGGAGGACAGGAGGAGGAGGGAGGAAGGGAGGACAGAAGGGGAGGGAGGAAGGGGAGGACAGAGGGGAGGGAGGAAGGGAGGACAGAGGGGGCGGGAGGGAGGAAGGTCAAAGAGGGAGGAAGGTTTGAAGGAGGAAATTGAGGAGGGGACGACAGAGGGGGAGAGGAGGTTAGGGAAGGGAGGAAACTGGGGGAAGGGAGGGAAAGGGGAGGGCAGATGGGGTGAGGGGAGAGTGAAGGGGAAGGGAAACACGGGGGAGGAGAGGACAGAGGGGGAAGGAGGTGAAGGGGGAGGGGCGGGGGGGGGGAGGAGGGAAAGGGAGGTGGGAAGGATACAGGTGTGTAACTGTGAATCTATTACCGCTCTGTGTGCGTCCGTGTGAATGTGCGTGTGTGTGTGTGTGCACGTCTGCCCGAATTCTTGTTAAAGTGTGTGCATGAGTTCCCGCCAGCGCGTGTGCTGATATGCTTCCTCGACCTTGTGCAGGCATGAGCGCAAGGTTGACTCACCAGCATCGCCTTCGCATGACACCGCCCATGGCCGCCCCGACGCGAGCTTCCTTCAATAGAGCCCGAGTAATGAGTGAGTGAGGGGACGCGCGGACGCCGCTCCGGTGATTAGCATTTCCCCTCGAACGGGAAGCTACGCTGAGCATGCATGGATATGTATGTATATATATAAATATATATATATATATATATATAAATATATATATATATATATATATATATATATATATATATATATATATATATATGCGCGCACACACACACACACACACACACACACACACACACACACACACACACACACAAACGCACGCACGCAAGCACGCACACACATACACACACACACACACGCACGCACACACATGCACGCACACACACACACACACACACACACACATACATACACACACACGCACACACACACACACACATCTATATGTATGTGTGTGTGTTCCTGTGTCTGTGATTATATTAATATATATTCACTGTATATATTGTATTGTATAGATAGACAGAGAGATAGAGAGCGTACCTATACCTAAGTGCATTTCTATCCATCCCCAGGGAAGGCAGAGCCCCCCTCCCCTCCCCCCCCCCGCCCCCCGCATGCGTGTGTGTATGCCTTGGGGGACAATGCACCAATAATGTTAGTTTTGGTCCCCAGCCAGTAACCAGCGGACGGAAACGTAGCGGAGCCCACAGAGCCAGTGGTCCGTATGTCAAGGCAGCTTTACACCCTCGCCCCCCTTGGCACACTTGTTCCTCCCGCTGTTCTCTTCGGAACACTGAAGCATATTTCTCTTCGCCACTTCTTCCCCCTCGTGACCTTCAGGCCTCGCAGGAACTGTTCTTTTGTATGGCTTTCTCGTTCTCCCCTCCTGCCTATTCAGCTTTTTCTCGTTATTATCATTGTTACTCCTCTTATATATAAAAAGGGGAGGTAAACTATACTTGAGATACATACAGGAAAAGCAAAAGCTAGATGATTATACTTTTTGATTATCGTTATCATCATTGTTACTGTTATATCTTATACATAAAACGAAGTAAACTATATTAGTGATGAGACACATACAGAAAAAGTAAAAGCTAAATAATTATACGCTTGAAGTTAATGAAATGATGAAAAACAAGATTACAATCTAAGCCGTTTTCAGTGGAGACGCTTAAACCTTGTTGTTTGTTCGTGAGCGGCGGCGGCGGCCGTCTGACCAGAAAACCCCTGGCGTATCAGTCTCTGAAGGGCGTCTCAGCTGCGGATCTCAGGGCTCGGCTCACTTGCGAAATTCACCTGGTTGTGTCTTGGGACTTTCTTGCGGTCGTTTTGAATTCTGATCGTAATCATCTTGGGAAACAGCGGGTACCCCTTTGGAGAATTATCTGTCTTTATTTATTTATCTGTCTTATCTTTATTTATTCATAACTAATATGCCGGGCGCGATGAAACATTGCTAAAAAGAGT
>NC_091551.1:34783481-34788481 GCF_042767895.1 Penaeus vannamei | reverse complement strand
TTTCACACTCTTACACGCACACGCACACACACACACACACACACACACACACACAGAGAAACACACACGCGCGCGAAGCGATAAGCCAACATTGTTTATCCTCTGAAGACAGCGAGTGGAGGCGAGTGCTATTAGAGGAGCCACTTATATCCATATCATATGTATCTTTTCATTCTTCTTTCGTTCCATTTATACTCCGATGATAGCGAAGAGAAAGAGCATGTGGGAAAGTGATATAGTTTTGTGAAGAAAAGCCGATACTTTTTATTTCTATTTATAAATGTATATCATTTTATTTATATATTAGGTTCTCGGAAGAGAGCGAAGGAAGGAAAGAAGGAGAGAAAAAGAATCTCTCCTTTTTCCTCCTTCATCAAAAACCGAAGCGACAAGACCTTCTACAGAGAGGAATATATAAGCAATGTAACCAATGCAGAAATATGATAACGGGCTGGTCACACGAGCGTTTTTACACCGATAAATCAACGGAAACTTGAACTTTTCCACTACCCGCAACATCCAAGTCGACAATACCTCTGATGTAGAAGCGATCTATGTAGAAATATAGCCAATATATCCAATATAGAACTCCAAACGGCATAGCCAATATAGCCAAGGAAGGGGAGGGCGAGGGAGAAGGGGGGGAGGGCGATGTAGAAATATAGCCAATATAGCCAACAAAGACCTTTACCCAGCATAACCATTGTAGAAATATAGCCAATATAGCCAACACAGACCCTTACCCAGCATAACCAGTGTAGAAATATAGCCAATATAGCCAACACAGACCTTTACCCAGCATAACCAGTGTAGAAATATAACCAATATAGCCAACACAGACCTCCAACCAGCATAGCCAATATAGCCAGCACAGACCTCCAACCAGCATAGCCAACATAGCCAGCACAGACCTCCAACCAGCATAGCCAACATAGCCAGCACAGACCTCCAACCAGCATAGCCAATATAGCCAGCACAGACCTCCAACCAGCATAGCCAACATAGCCAGCACAGACCTCCAACCAGCATAGCCTACATAGCCAGCACAGACCTCCAACCAGCATAGCCAACATAGCCAGCACAGACCTCCAACCAGCATAGCCAATATAGCCAGCATAGACCTCCAACCAGCATAGCCAACATAGCCAGCACAGACCTCCAACCAGCATAGCCAACATAGCCAGCACAGACCTCCAACCAGCATAGCCAACATAGCCAGCACAGACCTCCAACCAGCATAGCCAATATAGCCAGCACAGACCTCCAACCAGCATAGCCAACATAGCCAGCACAGACCTCCAACCAGCATAGCCAACATAGCCAGCACAGACCTCCAACCAGCATAGCCAATATAGCCAGCACAGACCTCCAACCAGCATAGCCAACATAGCCAGCACAGACCTCCAACCAGCATAGCCAATATAGCCAGCACAGACCTCCAACCAGCATAGCCAACATAGCCAGCACAGACCTCCAACCAGCATAGCCAACATAGCCAGCACAGACCTCCAACCAGCATATCCAACATAGCCAGCACAGACCTCCAACCAGCATAGCCAACATAGCCAGCACAGACCTCCAACCAGCATAGCCAATATAGCCAGCACAGACCTCCAACCAGCATAGCCAATATAGCCAGCACAGACCTCCAACCAGCATAGCCAATATAGCCAGCACAGACCTCCAACCAGCATAGCCAACATAGCCAGCACAGACCTCCAACCAGCATAGCCAACATAGCCAGCACAGACCTCCAACCAGCATATCCAACATAGCCAGCACAGACCTCCAACCAGCATAGCCAACATATAGCACAGACCTCCAACCAGCATAGCCAACATAGCCAGCACAGACCTCCAACCAGCATAGCCAACATAGCCAGCACAGACCTCCAACCAGCATAGCCAATATAGCCAGCACAGACCTCCAACCAGCATAGCCAACATAGCCAGCACAGACCTCCAACCAGCATAGCCAATATAGCCAGCACAGACCTCCAACCAGCATAGCCAACATAGCCAGCACAGACCTCCAACCAGCATAGCCAATATAGCCAGCACAGACCTCCAACCAGCATAGCCAACATAGCCAGCACAGACCTCCAACCAGCATAGCCAATATAGCCAGCACAGACCTCCAACCAGCATAGCCAACATAGCCAGCACAGACCTCCAACCAGCATAGCCAACATAGCCAGCACAGACCTCCAACCAGCATAGCCTACATAGCCAGCACAGACCTCCAACCAGCATAGCCAATATAGCCAGCACAGACCTCCAACCAGCATAGCCAACATAGCCAGCACAGACCTCCAACCAGCATAGCCAACATAGCCAGCACAGACCTCCAACCAGCATAGCCAATATAGCCAGCACAGACCTCCAACCAGCATAGCCAACATAGCCAGCACAGACCTCCAACCAGCATAGCCAACATAGCCAGCACAGACCTCCAACCAGCATAGCCAATATAGCCAGCACAGACCTCCAACCAGCATAGCCAATATAGCCAGCACAGACCTCCAACCAGCATAGCCAATATAGCCAGCACAGACCTCTATTCAGCATA
The DNA here is from genome assembly GCF_042767895.1 of Penaeus vannamei. Classification (NCBI taxonomy): domain Eukaryota; kingdom Metazoa; phylum Arthropoda; class Malacostraca; order Decapoda; family Penaeidae; genus Penaeus; species Penaeus vannamei. The sequence goes on along the minus strand of NC_091551.1, from coordinate 34,785,913 downwards.
GCCAATATAGCCAGCACAGACCTCCAACCAGCATAGCCAACATAGCCAGCACAGACCTCCAACCAGCATAGCCAACATAGCCAGCACAGACCTCCAACCAGCATAGCCAACATAGCCAGCACAGACCTCCAACCAGCATAGCCAACATAGCCAGCACAGACCTCCAACCAGCATAGCCAACATAGCCAGCACAGACCTCCAACCAGCATAGCCAACATAGCCAGCACAGACCTCCAACCAGCATAGCCTACATAGCCAGCACAGACCTCCAACCAGCATAGCCTACATAGCCAGCACAGACCTCCAACCAGCAAAGCCAACATAGCCAGCACAGACCTCCAACCAGCATAGCCAACATAGCCAGCACAGACCTCCAACCAGCATAGCCAATATAGCCAGCACAGACCTCCAACCAGCATAGCCAATATAGCCAGCACAGACCTCCAACCAGCATAGCCAACATAGCCAGCACAGACCTCCAACCAGCATAGCCAACATAGCCAGCACAGACCTCCAACCAGCATAGCCAACATAGCCAGCACAGACCTCCAACCAGCATAGCCTACATAGCTAGCACAGACCTCCAACCAGCATAGCCTACATAGCCAGCACAGACCTCCAACCAGCAAAGCCAACATAGCCAGCACAGACCTCCAACCAGCATAGCCTACATAGCCAGCACAGACCTCCAACCAGCATAGCCAACATAGCCAGCACAGACCTCCAACCAGCATAGCCAATATAGCCAGCACAGACCTCCAACCAGCATAGCCAACATAGCCAGCACAGACCTCCAACCAGCAAAGCCAATATAGCCAGCACAGACCTCCAACCAGCATAGCCTACATAGCCAGCACAGACCTCCAACCAGCATAGCCAACATAGCCAGCACAGACCTCCAACCAGCATAGCCAATATAGCCAGCACAGACCTCCAACCAGCATAGCCAACATAGCCAGCACAGACCTCCAACCAGCATAGCCAACATAGCCAGCACAGACCTCCAACCAGCATAGCCTACATAGCCAGCACAGACCTCCAACCAGCATAGCCTACATAGCCAGCACAGACCTCCAACCAGCATAGCCAACATAGCCAGAACAGACCTCCAACCAGCATAGCCAACATAGCCAGCACAGACCTCCAACCAGCATATCCAACATAGCCAGCACAGACCTCCAACCAGCATAGCCTACATAGCCAGCACAGACCTCCAACCAGCATAGCCAACATAGCCAGCACAGACCTCCAACCAGCATAGCCAACATAGCCAGCACAGACCTCCAACCAGCATAGCCAACATAGCCAGCACAGACCTCCAACCAGCATAGCCTACATAGCCAGCACAGACCTCCAACCAGCATAGCCAACATAGCCAGCACAGACCTCCAACCAGCATAGCCAACATAGCCAGCACAGACCTCCAACCAGCATAGCCTACATAGCCAGCACAGACCTCCAACCAGCATAGCCTACATAGCCAGCACAGACCTCCAACCAGCATAGCCAACATAGCCAGAACAGACCTCCAACCAGCATAGCCAACATAGCCAGCACAGACCTCCAACCAGCATATCCAACATAGCCAGCACAGACCTCCAACCAGCATAGCCTACATAGCCAGCACAGACCTCCAACCAGCATAGCCAACATAGCCAGCACAGACCTCCAACCAGCATAGCCAACATAGCCAGCACAGACCTCCAACCAGCATAGCCAACATAGCCAGCACAGACCTCCAACCAGCATAGCCTACATAGCCAGCACAGACCTCCAACCAGCATAGCCAACATAGCCAGCACAGACCTCCAACCAGCATAGCCAACATAGCCAGCACAGACCTCCAACCAGCATAGCCTACATAGCCAGCACAGACCTCCAACCAGCATATCCAACATAGCCAGCACAGACCTCCAACCAGCATAGCCTACATAGCCAGCACAGACCTCCAACCAGCATAGCCAACATAGCCAGCACAGACCTCCAACCAGCATAGCCAACATAGCCAGCACAGACCTCCAACCAGCATAGCCAACATAGCCAGCACAGACCTCCAACCAGCATAGCCAATATAGCCAGCACAGACCTCCAACCAGCATAGCCAACATAGCCAGCACAGACCTCCAACCAGCATAGCCAACATAGCCAGCACAGACCCCCAACCAGCATGTCCAGCGTAGAAACACGGCCAGCGCAGCCCAAAGCAAAAGCGGGCAACATCCAACCAGGTCTTCCACAAGCGGCGCAAAGGAAGTGTCTTTTGTTATCCCTCAGACATAATAATCGGCCGGACAAAGGCGATGGGACCCTTTTGTCCGGCAACTGTGTCGGCCACTGAGCTCGGATTCTAATGAACGCTCGGCTTAGTTAGCGCTCAATGGGGAGGCCGAGAGAGGGCGGGGAAGGAGGGCGGGAGGGCGAGGGAGATGGAA
>NC_091551.1:34765981-34768481 GCF_042767895.1 Penaeus vannamei | reverse complement strand
TTTTATATCTACATATATCTATATCTATATATCTTTATCTATATATCTGTCTATATATCTATATCTATATATCTGTATATACATATCTATATTCATATATCTATATCTATATCTACATACATGTGTGTGCCAGCCAATATACTTACAGTGTAAATTGTATTTCTTGGTTTAGAGATACAAATGTCTTCTCCAAACATTGTCTACACAGAATCTGTCAAAACCCTTTGGAAACAGGAAGGCAAATGTTTATAAATGAATATCTGAGCCTTCGCCTCTTTTTGTTTTTTTCTCCGTCTGTCTCTATTTCTCTTTTCCCTTCTCTCTCTCTCTCTCTCTCTCTCTCTCTCTCTCTCTCTCTCTCTCTCTCTCTCTCTCTCTCTCTCTCTCTCTCTCTCTCTCTTTCTCTTTCTTTCTCTCTCTCTCTCTGTTCAACTCTCTCTCTCTCTCTCTCTCTCTCTCTCTCTCTCTCTCTCTCTCTCTCTCTCTCTCTCTCTCTCTCTCTCTCTCTCTCTCTCTCTCTCTCTCTCTCTCTTTCGCTCTCGCAGAAATAGAGACACATGAAGACGAAGAAGAAGAAGAAAAAGAAGACGAAGAAGACGACGACGACGACGACGACGACGACGAAGATGAAGAAGGTGATAATGAAGAAAAAAGAAGGAAGAAGAAGACGAAGAAGATGATGATGAAGGAAAAAAGAAAGAAAGAAGAAGAAAAAGAAGAAGAAGAGACGAAGGAGATGATGATGAAGAAGAGAAAGAAGAGGAAGAAGAAGATGAAGAATAAAGAAAAAAAATGATGAAGATGATAATGAAGAAAATAAAGAAGATGAACAAGAAGACGAAGAAGATGAAGAAAAAAAGAAGAAGAAAGAGAAGGAGAAAGACCCTCTTGCCGGCGCGAAGACTAAACAAAACTTCCTTGGCAGCGAAAGGAGGTCTGGAGGAGGGAAAGCGAATGGGAGGAAGAAGAAGAGAAAGAGAATGCGAAGATAGATGAGGAGAGAAATGAAAGTAAGGGTAGACAAAGGGAAGAGGGAAAGGATATAAGATAATATTAATAAGATGAAGGGATAAAGAGGAAGGAGAGAGAAAAGGGAAAAGATAAGAATGATGAACGGAAGTAATTGGAAGAAGAGAGGAAGATGAAAGGGAAATACATGAGATAACAAATAAAAATAGCTGATGAACGAAGGAGGGAAGAGAAGTGGGGGAATAAATCAGAGGAAAAAGGGAAAACCAGAAGAAGGAGAAGATAAAACAACGAATAAGAAAAGGAGATAGAGATATAATAATTCAAAAGTGAAGAGAAGAGAAAGAAAGGCATAAAAACAGAAATAGAAAGAGTGCGAATTAGAAAGAAAAAGAGAGAAACACGAAAGGAAGAAGAAAGGCAGAATGCAAAAATACGAAGAGGAGAAAAGGGAATTGAGAAAAGGAAGAGAGACGAGATAAGAAAAATTTATGATAGAAAAGACTGGAAATTAAGACAAAAATTGTAACAAAAGCGTAGACAAAGAGATTAAATGGAACGAAAAGAAAATAAACGAAGCAAATAAACAGCACAAAGAAACGAAAAAAAAAAAAAAATCGGAAAGATCCGCAACGAAAAGAAAAAAACATGAACATGAAAGATTATAAAACTTGAATACAAAACTATGACAAAAAAAGGACAATGGAAACAATGAAAATAGGAACAAAAAATAAAACGGACATTGATATGAATAGAACAAAAACAATAACAAAAGGAAAAACAAAAAATAAAAAACAACAACAAAACAAAAAAAGAAAGACCACATAAATAAAAAAGGGATAAAAACGATTATGAACGGAAAAACAACAACTAAAAACGGCCATAACGGAAAAAAGAAAAGAAAAAAAGCTGAATGACAGGGACGAGCTTCATAAACAAAACGAACCAGAATATCAACAATAAAATATAGAAACGGACAAAAGAAAAAGGAAGAGAGAGAGAGAGAGAGAGAGAGAGAGAGAGAGAGAGAGAGAGAGAGAGAGAGAGAGAGAGAGAGAGAGAAAGAGAAAGAGTAAGAAAGAAAGAGTAAGAGAGAGAGAAAGAGACAGGAAGAGACAGAAAGAGAAAGAGAAAGAAAGAGAGAGAGAAAGAGAAACCAAGATACTCCTGATAAAGTTAATTCGCTCGTTATCTCCGCTCGAGCCCCGGCACCGAGGGCGGCCGCGAGCACGTCCCGCTTATCGATCCCGGGACGTTTATCGCGGGACACTGCTGGGGCGTCGCGGGTCGGGCGGGACGCGGGCTGGGGCGTCGCGGGTCGGGCGGGACGCGGGCTGGGGCGTCGCGGGTCGGGCGGGACGCGGGCTGGGGCGTCGCGGGTCGGGCGGGACGCGGGCTGGGGCGTCGCGGGTCGGGCGGGACGCGGGCTGGGGCGTCGCGGGTCGGGCAGGACGCGGGCTGGGGCGTCGCGGGTCGGGCAGGGACGCGGGCTGGGGCGTCGCGGGTCGGGCGGGACGCGGGCTGGAAGCGT
>NC_091551.1:34740981-34745981 GCF_042767895.1 Penaeus vannamei | reverse complement strand
TCTTTTATTTCACTTTTTCATGTTCTTCAGATCATTATCATGATTATCATGATGGTCATTATTATTTCTATTAATATTATTACTATCATTAACATTATTATCATTGTTGTTATTATCATTGTCATTATGATTATCATTATTATGATAATTATCGTCCTCACTATCATCATTATTGTTATTATTCTTATCAATATTCTTATCATCATTATTATTGTTACTATTATCATCATTATTATTGCTATTTTCTTTATCATTATTATTGTGAGTATTATTATTATTAATCTTTTCATCATTGTTATTATCATTACCAATATTATATTGCTGTTAACTGTATTATCATTATCATTATTATTGTTATTATTATTGATAATTTCATTATTATTATTATCATCATTATCATTATTTTGATTCCTATCATTATCAATTACCACTGTTAACATCATTGTCACCAACAACATTATAACTGATATTGTTTTTTTTGTAATTATCACCAATAGTTGTTTCAGTCAACTGTATTATTTTCATCGTCATTGCCCACATTACACATCGTATTCTCATTACCAGCCTTATCGGTATTTTTATGCCCATTTTTTCTCAATCCCCATTCCCTATTTGTGCAAACACACACACACACACACACACACACACACACACACACACACACACACACACACACACACACACACACACACACATACACACACACACACACACATACACACACATACACACACACACACACATACACACACACACACACACATACACACACACACACACACACATACACACACACACACAAACGAGCCATTTCATCAGTATCCCGTCGCCATGAATATGTAATCAGCGGGAAGCATTATTGATATAGATGTTGAAAGATATCCACGGAGTCCGGTGTTTAATATGGACACCGCCGCTGAGAAAAGGTGTGTACACAAGTAACAACAATTACTCATATTACGTAATTGGTCTTGTACGTGATACACATACGTCATTGCTTGTTTGTCGGGGAAGGACTCGTTGACAGCGAAGAGAAGCTGTTATTATGCTGTGTTGTTATTTGTTGTCGTCAATGTTCTTCGGTTATTTTGTCTTGTGGGGCTGCTTTCCTTGGCCATTCTCAAGGCGGAGAAGTCTTGTTGGATTAGTTTTCTCAAGCAAAAGTTACTAAAATTAGCAATTAAGCTAGAAAACCAATGCTTTTTACCGCGAGTCTTCGTTTACCTGTCGCCGAAGGTGGATTGTAATGATCTGACGGTAATATTTTGGATCAAACGATGCACAAAGATAACATAAATGATGCACAAGGAAAGCATAAAAAAACATAATAAGATGAACCAGACGAAATGAAAATCAAATTGGAGAGATATCTAAAGTCTCTCCGTGGGAGAGATTATCTAGATTGGCGGAGGCCCATCCCCCCCCCCCTTCCTCTCTCTCCCTCGGGTCTCACAGCTTCCGTTACCCTCCGCCCCCCCACCCTCTCCCTCCTCTCCCTCTCCCCCTCCCCTGACCCGCCTCACCTCTTCCCACTTACCTATCTCCCCCTCACTTATCCCCCTTTCCCTCCTCCTTCCCTTCCTCTCCCTCCTTCTCTCCTCTAACCCTACCTATCCCGTAGGCGGACGGCTGTGGCGGAGGTCGAGGCCGAGTCACGGGCGGACGCAGGGCGGGGCACCTGACGCGAATTCTCTGTCGGTGCTGTGGCTCTCTCTCTCTCTCTCTCTCTCTCTCTCTCTCTCTCTCTCTCTCTCTCTCTCTCTCTCTCTCTCTCTCTCTCTCTCTCTCTCTCTCTCTCTCTCTCTATCTGACTGTTTCTTTGGCTGTTTGCTTTTCTTGTCTCGTCTTTGCTTCAATCTTTATTCTTTATTTCTTTGCCTCTTGTCTGTCTGTCTGCTTCCCTCCCCCCTTTCTCTATCCATCTGTCACTTTCTATCTGTCTGTTTGTCTGTTTGTTTGTCTGTCTCCCCCTCTCTCTCTCTCTCTCAGTCCCTCTCTCCCATCCTCCCTCAACCCTTTCTTTACTGGTAATCAAAAAAGAAAGAAAGAAAGAAAGAAAGAAAGAAAAAAAAAAAAACAATGTGCTTTGACCACGCAGGTTGAATCGAAAAAAATGTTCGGAGATTTTCAGCCAAACAGAATTATTAAGCTTATCGTGATTGCCTTCACGTTTAGATGATTTTCAATTTATCACTCCCATTCAACGAGAAAGAGAGGGGCGCGAGAGGGAAGGGGAAGGGGGAAGAGGGGAGAGGGAAGATGGAAGCGAGAGAGGAGGGAGGGAGGAGAGAGAGAGAGAGAGAGAGAGAGAGAGAGAGAGAGAGAGAGAGAGAGAGAGAGAGAGAGAGAGAGAGAGAGAGAGAGAAGAGTAAGAGTAAGAGTGAGAATGAGAGGGAGAGTGAGAATAGGAAAAGATCAAGGTGTGTGCGTGTGTGTGTGTGTGTGTGTGTGTGTATTTGTGTGTGTGTGCGTTTGTGTGTGTTTGTGTGTGTGTCTGTGTGTGTGTGTGTGTGTGTGTGTGTGTGTGTGTGTGTGTGTGTGTGTGTGTGTGTGTGTGTGTGTGTGTGTGTGTGTGAGTGCGTGTATGTATATATAATTATATATATAAACATATATATATGTATGTGTATATACACATACATACATACATACATACATATATATATATATATATATATATATATATATATATATATATATATATATATATATATATATATATGCGTGTGTGTGTGTATGTGTGTGTGTGTAGTGTGTGTACGATGGTCTGTACAGTATGTATTTATAAATATATAAATATATATATATATATATATATATATATATATATATATATATATATATATATATATATTCCCTTGCTTTCCAAACTTCAATTCCCCGCAGACAAGGAAGAGCGCTAACGCCTAGTTCTCGCTCCCCTGGTTCCTGGGTCGGCGTCCCGGCTCGCCGACGGGATTCGCGCGGACGGACTCAGCCGAAGACGCGCGCGGGTTATCGGGTGACAGGGACAGCGGAGGCGAGAGTCATGTCATGAACTGAAGCTTCGAACCCGTCTCAGCCCATACAACAGGAGCGGACGTTCGAAACGGAATTTGAAACATGCTCGACTAAATTTTTGACCGCGACTGGACCAACTGATTAGCTTTTGGCAAGGTCACTATTTCATTTTGTCTCTTTTTTCTTTGTTTTATATATTTTCCTTTATTGGCTTTAATTGTTATTGCTGTTATCATTATTTTGCCTGTATGTGAATTTTGCGTTGTGTGAATTATGTTCATGAGTGGTCAGTGAAATGATTGCTGTCTATGGAGGTTTTGGGGTAGGTTCTCCCTTCTCTTCTTTTTTTCTCTCGCTTCTCTCTCTCTCATCCTTTCTCTATCTCTCTCTCTCTCTTTCTCTCTCTCTCTCTCTCTGTCTCCCTTTCTCCCTCTCTTTCCCTTTCTCTTTCTCTCTCTCTCGCTCTCCCTTTCTCCCTCTCTCTGTCCCTTTCTCTCTCCCTCTCTCTTTCCCCTTTCTCTCTCTCTCTCTCTCTCTCTCTCTCTCTCTCTCTCTCTCTCTCTCTCTCTCTCTCTCTCTCTCTCTCTCTCTCTCTCTCTCTCAGTGGGAATAAGGTAAAGTTAACAGTGCCCTCATCAAAATTCAAAAGTACGGAAATATTTGCCGAAACGGTACTTTTATTAATTTATTCATCCGTTCATATATTTTTCAAAAGGATTGAAATATTCTCTCCCATCCCCACTGTCACTCTCTTTCTCTCTCTCTCTCTCTCTCTCTCTCTCTCTCTCTCTCTCTCTCTCTCTCTCTCTCTCTCTCTCTCTCTCTCTCTCTCTCTCCCTCCCTCCCTCCCTCCTTCCCACCTCTTTCTTCAACATTCCCTTTAGAGCAATTCACACGTCCGTTCACAAAATTTGCATATTCATCCCCTCTAACTTTACTTATTTACTCACTTCTAATTCCCGACTCATTTGCATGGCTGATGATTCCCAGTTACCGACCCCGCAGCTGATGACATCCAAATATAAGAGTCTCCCCCGCGATCCCGTTTTCTTTGGTCCGTTGATGTCTGAGGCTGTTGGAGGCCGAGCGGAGGGGACTGATGAGTTATCGTCGGCTTCTTCTGTGGTTTGGTGGTGGAGGGAGGGAGGAGAGGGAGAGGGGGGAGGGAGAGGGAGGGAGGGAGTTAGATAGGGAGGGGGAGGGAGAGGGAAAGAGGGTGTTAGACATGGAGAGGAAGGGAGAAAGAGGGAGAAAGAGGGAGGGAGTTGGAAGGGGAGGGGGGGAAGAAAGAGAAAGGAAGGGAGTGAGATAGGGAGTGCGTTGATGAAGGAGGTTCAAGGAGGGAGAGAGGAGGCGAGACGGAGGAAAAGGATTGTGTGGATTGTGTAGGTAGGCAAATTGAGGGAGGAAGGGAGAAAGAGGAGAAAGGGAGGGAGCGAGAGGAGGGAGGAAGGATCAGCTCTCCACAAGACTCCGTTTGCACCCTCAGGGTTTGGGATCCCCCTTACAGGCTACATTTTATTTATATCTTTAATCATTATTATTATTATTATTATTATTATTATTATTATCATCATCATTATTGTTATTATTACTATTCTACTAAATTAAACCTATAGAGACCCGGTTTTACTTAAAAATGTCCCGAAAACAATTTTCTTCTAAATTTTTGTAAACTTCCCTCGTCTATCCACCCTGCCCCCCCCCCCCCAAGAAAAAGCTGAAATGACACCCAAGGAGGAAGGGAGATAAAAAGTGGAAGGGGGTGAAGAGGACGAAGGGAGGGAGCGAGAGGGAAGTAAAGTGTGTGAGAGGGAGGGAGAGGGAGAGGGAAAGAGGGGAAGGGAGCAGGAGGGAGGGCGGGAGAGAAGGAGAAAGTTGGAGAAAGGATGGAAGTGGAGGGAAGAGGGAGGAAGGAAAAAAATGCAGAATGCAGAAATAATGATGAGAAATTGTTACTCTTTTTATTACTGTTGTTGTTACTGTTGTTGTCGTTGATA
>NC_091551.1:34694440-34696940 GCF_042767895.1 Penaeus vannamei | reverse complement strand
GATCACCTCGCCCTCCGGAAGACCTAAGGACAGCAAGAAAAACGAACGCCGAGGCAGCGGCGAATGCCAAAAGAAAAAAAGTAAATCGAAAGAAATCTCTCTCCGCCGAGACGAGACCTGGATTTCAGCTCGCGTGCGGCGGATGCGGTGGCGGGGCGGATTGCGGAGGAATCTTGTTGGAGGTAATGGAGGATTGTTTATGCAATGCCTTGTTCCCCTCGCCATGGCGCTTGTTTGTTTGTCTGGCGTAGGGAGGGGGATGCAAGTAGGATGAATAATGACGATGGCGATGTTGATGGCAGCGCTAATGATGCGGGTGCTGCTAATGACGTTGTTATTCATGTTATTACCCTACTGCTGCTGCTGCTACTACTTCTACTTTTACTACTACTACTACTACTACTACTACTACTATTACTACTACTACTACTACTATTACTACTACTACTACTACTACTATTACTACTACTACTACTACTACTATTATTACTACTACTACTATTACTACTACTACTACTATTACAACAACTATTAATACTACTAGTATTACTACTACTACTACTACCATTACTACTATTACTCTTATTGCTACAGCTACTACTACCACCAGCACCACCAGAAGAGGAACGGAAAGACTGATGCTAGAAATCAGTCTAAGAGATGGGAAGAGGAGAACCTGGGTCAGGAAACCGACCAAAGGGAAGATACGAATATACATAGGAGAGTTAAAAAGAGGAAATGGCAATGGACAGGTCATATATGGACGAAAGGTGGATAGAGACAGTAACGGGCTGGATTACTGTTAACCCAGAGCGACCAAGGACAGACTAGTCGCAGATGGCCTGGCAAAATAATTCGCAAGATCGGAAGGGATGGAGAGGACTGGGAGCTTACGTCTTCCAGTGGAATGTTACAGGCTGATGATATTATATATATATATATATATATATATATATATATATATATATATATATATATATATATATATATTGTGTGTGTGTGTGTATGTGTATGTGTATGTGTATGTGTATGTGTATGTGTGTGTATGTGTGTGTGTGTGTGTGTGTGTGTGTGTGTGTGTGTGTGTGTGTGTGCGTGTGTGTGTGTGTGTGCGCGGGCGGGTTTATTTTTGTAAACAATGAAATTACTATTAACTAGGGAAACTCTAGTAAGGATTATAATGTTACGTGATGATATTTATTAGAATAAAGGTAATGATGGTTATCATGATAATACAGCAGTGTATGTTTTATGGAAAAATAGCGAATCACTGATAAAGGCAATGAAAATAATATCAAAGGTGACAAATCATAAAATCGTCAAAAAATTGTTATCTACATGACAGCTGGACTTTAAGGAGTAAACCAAATGAACAGTGAAAAATAAGAAATTCTGGCAGTGGTTGGTCGCCAAAATGCACTTTATGATACCGGCTTTCCCAAACTAGAGAGAAAAAAGAAAGGCATATGGTTAATGTCTATAGGGACGGTCATCAAAACAAAAACACAACACTGGTGGGCAAAAGGTCAACAATGGCCGCTGAATCAGCTGTGAGAAGGATGTCAGCCTAATACGAATCTCTCGATTTAGTTGCTAAAAAAGTTATGATGAAAAACTTAAGTATTCTAAAGGTACAGAAAGCTTACCAGATCCTTTCTCTCTCTCTGATGGCTGGTCTGAAAGCCCCAATGGTTGGCCCGATGTTAGTTTTGGTGATATTTATCTCTACCTAATACACACGCCGGGTAGTTACACAGAAGAGGAGTTGAAAGCCTACAAATCACTCGAAGCTTTCAAGTATTTTTCTTAAGTTTTAAAACAAAACAGGATAATGGAATTTGGTATTTAACATAAGAAAAATCAGAATACAGCTATCTGTATTCGCTGGGCCATACTAACTGTTTGGTTGACCGACCTTTATACAAACACCTGGTGTTTACACATACAAAGAATTAAAGGCCTACAAATCTCTGGAAGGGTACAAGTAAGTACTCAATACTGTTTATTAGACTGGTTCGTAGTCGTAGGACTAAATTCTCCTGAATTTGTGAAATTCTTTCTTGCTCTTTGCCTTTTAGGCCCGATTTTTCGAAAAGTTGCTCAAGACAGGGGTTTCCTAGAAGACTTTTCTAAAAAGTTAAATTTACATTCCCACGCAATACTCATCATGATACCTTGAAAAGATTTAAGCAAATTTCCTAAAGTTCTTAAGAGCGCGGTGTAGCAGTCATTCGATTTACTATCTTCATTCTATTCCCATTTAATGTCTTATGGCCTTTGTTCAGGGAAAGTTTTAAAATCAAATTAACTGAAACTTCAAGTGAAATATACTCAACAGTTACCAGTAAGGCACCCACAACATCTACCACCGCCTAGGCCTATGCCTAACCACGGGGAAATACATCCCTACAAAGAATCTTGACGGTAAAACATAACCGTTTAAATTTTAGAATGTCTTTATAGAAAAGCTATCGTACGTACCTTTAGCACAAACTCTTAC
>NC_091551.1:34676940-34679440 GCF_042767895.1 Penaeus vannamei | reverse complement strand
GTGAGCATGATTTCCCCAGTTCCCAGCACTCGCTCCTGGCTGAGCTCGCTCGCACTGGCTTCCTCCGGCAACAAGACCGAGAGGCGCTTTCCAGATCCTGCAACTGCCTGCAATTCCCCCGTCTTTTATTCACCGGGAAACCTCCGATTCCTGGGCCCCAAGGAGTGTGGCGAGGGGCTGAGTTTCAGGGGAAACTCAGCGACCCAGTTCCCAGAGTCCAAGATGGCCGCTCCTGCGGGGTTGATCCTTCGAAGCCTCATACATCCGGAGAGGACACAGCTGATCTACAGTATCAGGTAAGTGTCACTTTCCCTACAGCTGTACTGAAGCAGAGACTTTCACCTGGCTCTGCCTCCGAGGCCCAAATTCCTCAAGAAGAGAGCAGACTTCGGCCGCGCGTCCAGGCGCTGCCTCGGCCGCGTGACACCACATTCGGCTCAGACTAAGCTGCGTCGCCTGAGCCTATCGAGCGCTGATTGGCTCTCATGATCCGCAAGGAGATTTCCTTATCGTTTGGTCAGGATTTTCGTTTCGTCCCTTTTCAGGTCATTCTTGACATCTTAATTATCATTAACATCATCACTGTTATTAATATCGCCAACAGCATTATCAGTAATATCATTGTACATTTAAATTCCTATCGTAATATTTTATCAACATTGATAAATTAATAACAGCAACAGCATTGCCAGAGAAAACCTCGCTCTCACCACCTGCGCTGCTTGCAGGTCGGATGCGCATTTGGTCGGAAGGCGCGTGACAGCGTCTGGGAGCCGGTTTCGGAGGAATTTCATTCTGCCATTTTCAGCAAAGCATATAATCTGGGTGGAATGCCGTTAGATTTATGTCCAGAAGTGTCATACATTTAGCATGACGTGTAGGATATCTTTTGTCTTGGATGAATACGCCTCGTTTTTTTATATAACCCACTTCATTGGCAAAATTTCCGACCGTTGCAAAAGGGGTAGAACATCAGAGCGAACATGCATCCGTAAGCGACACCATTTCCCTTTTCTGCTCTGAATCCACCCCAGGGACGCGTGTACAAGTATCTGGTTCCGATTACATGTAATTGCGTATAAATAATTTTTGCGCTTATCAAACTTCTCTTGTTACCAGAAAATATCACGTGAAACTCAGAAGTAAATGGATATGGCGCGTTTTAATTATATACGTATATAGGTATGTAGATGTATATCTACCTATTACTGTATCAATCTATGTCTGTAATTATGTGTGTATGTGTAATGTGTGTGATTATGTATATGTGTGCGAGTGTATGAGTATGCGAATGTGTTCACATGGAACACAGAAGGGAAGGACAAGAAAACACGATATATTTCTTGCTCTTCCCTTCGTTGTTCCATTTGCAATTTGTTCCCCGTGAATTCCACACATATAAGTGTTTGTGTGTGTGAAAAGATCGAGGTAAGAATGCTTTTATCACGAAGAAAGTTCCGGTAATTCTTCCTTTCTCAGGCGAGTCTTTGGGCCAGCCCCTCGCCGAGGCAGCTCGACTCCTCAGGCAGGACGGGCCCTGGCCAGGGCGCCCTGCGCTAAGGGCCCTGCGCTCTGCGTCTGGACCAGCAGCTGATTACGGACCTGGCCCTTGTTGCAAAGGGTCTCGAGCGCGTCTTCCTGGCTCAAGTTTCTGTTTGTTTTCACATGGCAAAAAAATCAAGTCTGGGATGCAGATCTAGGGTTTAGTGTACCAAATGTATTTAGAAACTTTTTACAATTCCTTTGATCTACACAACTGGTTGCTTTAAACCTCGTCGGATCGCTTCCGTGACTCCCGATGGACTCCTCTTGGATCTCAGTGGATAATCCGCAGTCACCATTGTACGTTTGTTTATTTTCCTTCAGCAGTTATTCCTTTCTTGCGGCCAGAGCATGAAATGGCATCCATGGCTCTCGCCGGATGTTTTATTCGATCGATAAAGCAAAGGACGTTCTCGTGCTTGGCCTTTGTGCGCTCGTCTTCGCTGCCATATTGGCCGGTTTCTTTTTTTCTCAAAACTTCCGTCTGTTCCTTTTTTAGAGCGAGTTGCTGGGGGATTATTGTGCGAGGAGGACGGGCCGCGCGGCCTCCGAGGGGATCAGGCGGGCGTCTCGCTGGCAAGGGCGCCGCGCTCGACGGGCTCGTCCTCTGGCCTGAACTCCTCGACGCCGGGCCGCGCGCCTCACGCTGCCGATCCCATTTCATCGTTGCTGTTATCGTTTTTAGTGTTATTACTTTTATCTTTATTATTTTTATCATTATCATCATTACCATTATTGTTATCATGATTTTCATTAAAACTTTACTTTAATCACCGCCTTTGTTGATGCCATTGTCAAAATCATTATCGTTGTTACCAAAATTATTAATTTTGATTTTCTTCCTTTCGTATGAAAACTATCTGTACATTTATCCTCGCATCGTGTTACAACTTCTTTCCCCGTAAGTTTCCCCTTTTTGGACTTGATCTCCGCTGAGACCTGCTCTCTGCTCAGACTT
>NC_091551.1:34666940-34671940 GCF_042767895.1 Penaeus vannamei | reverse complement strand
TTTCGCTTATTCTTGTCTGTTTTAAGACTCTCTCTCTCTTTCTCTTTTCTCTCTCTTTCTTTCTTTACCTCTCGCTCTCTCTTTCTTTTTTTCTCTCTCTCGCTCTCTCTCTTTCTTACTCTCTCTCTCTCTTTTTTTTTCTCTCTCTCTCATTTTCTTTCTCTCTCTCTCTCTCGGTATGCCCAATGTAAATCCTGAATTACAACGAAGCAACACTAACACAGTTCACCTAAATACTAAAATTAAGCATATTCTGCGAGCGATCTGTTAATGCAAGTATATCAGCGAGTTTCGGCAAATTTGCGTTCATTAACATATTCATGTGGATCATTTACAGTTCACTGGGTTCAAGAGAAGGAGGGAGTCCATTAATAACTAGACACGGCTTTGAATTAATCTGCTTCGGATGAGTCCGTGAATGGAATACTAAATGATGATCTGAATGAAACCCGTGTTGTGAATCAGCCGTATTGATCACTGAATCACTGAATGCCACGTGAGTCTGGAAGGATGCTGCGGCTCTCCGCGGCGAGCAAGGATTAGGATGCTGCGGCTCTCCGCGGCGAGCAAGGATTAGGATGCTGCGGCTCTCCGCGGCGAGCAAGGATTAGGATGCTGCGGCTCTCCGCGGCGAGCAAGGATAAGGATGCTGCGGCTCTCCGCGGCGAGCAAGGATTAGGATGCTGCGGCTCTCCGCGGCGAGCAAGGATTAGGATGCGCCGCGGCTCCCCGCGGCGAGCAAGGATTAGGATGCTGCGGCTCTCCGCGGCGAGCAAGGATTAGGATGCTGCGGCTCTCCGCGGCGAGCAAGGATTAGGATGCTGCGGCTCTCCGCGGCGAGCAAGGATTAGGATGCTGCGGCTCTCCGCGGCGAGCAAGGATTAGGATGCTGCGGCTCTCCGCGGCGAGCAAGGATTAGGATGCTGCGGCTCTCCGCGGCGAGCAAGGATAAGGATGCTGCGGCTCTCCGCGGCGAGCAAGGATTAGGATGCTGCGGCTCTCCGCGGCGAGCAAGGATTAGGATGCTGCGGCTCTCCGCGGCGAGCAAGGATTAGGATGCTGCGGCTCTCCGCGGCGAGCAAGGATTAGGATGCTGCGGGCGAGCGGGTCGAGCGCGGCGCAGTCGGCAGCTGCCTCCCAGACTTTTTCATTCACGACACACATAGATAGATTGATAGATAAATAGATGGATGAAGAGATGCATAAAGATATGGGTGTAAAATCACAAATGCAGTAACGTGTACGCCCTTGTCAAGAGTTCCTCCTCACAACGCCGTGAATATATATATATATATATATATATATATATATATATATATATATATATATATATATATATATATATATATATATATATATATATATATATATATGGTTAAGGTTTTTCAATGCCTGATGAAGAACTTTTGATGAGTTCGAAACGTCACGCTCTCATTTCGTTTCTACAATAGATGTGTTTCATTTCAATACAGATAGACAGGCAGAATATAGAGAAAGGTAGATAGATCAGACGGACAGGTTCGAGAAAGCAGCTTACCTTAAGTATGACCTTGTACTTGAGTTCCTCGGGGCTGAGGTCCGTGACGGCCTTGGGCGAGTTCCGCGGGTGGATGTACAGGTAGGAGCCCAGCAGCGTCTTCAGGAGCGACGCCATGATCTGCTGCTGCTTGACGCTGCAGTGGTTCTCCAGGTGGACGATGACCGGGTACCTGGGGAAGGGAACAGCTCCATGGAATGCGGTTCGAGGTTGGGGGAAGCTGCAGGAAGGTGGAAGTGGCATGTCAGACGCATGAAATGTCGTTGGAGGCTGGGGTGGCTTGGGAGAAGGTGGTAAGTGGTATATAAAGTGGTCTATTGAGCATTGGTAGTACCTAGAGGATGTTCTTAATTCTGAATTGGTCTATAAAATTTGAAGTTTGATGTATGTAAAATGGACTATCAAATATCACCGGGTATAAGTTGGATACATACAAAAAGTTATAGATTACGGTTATAGATTACAAAGTCAAAAGCCTTCTTTTGTTAAGTGCAGCCCTTTTCATCGTATCTTTTTGTTAATTGTATTCCAACGTTCCATATGACGTGATAAATTGATAACAATGAAAGTGCATTTCAAAGGAAATAGAGGAATAAGGACAAGAGCGAAGACTCACACGGAGAAGTCGAAGGAGTAGCTGGCGATGGCGTCGACGACCTCCCGGAAGGGCACCTTGCTGGTGAGGGTGTTGCCGTGGTAGACGACAGGCTCGTCCTGGCCGTCCCACACGTCCACTGGGGGAGGGGGGGGGAGGTTGGATTAATTCCCTTTGTTACAACGGATATGCTTTGCTGCGGCGTGCGGTCTGTGCCATTCTGCTTCTCACTCTCCCCTGTGTGCAAGGGAGGGCCGGGGTGGCCATCCACTGGCAGCGCGCGGGACGGGGTCAGCGCGGCCGGTGGACGAGGGATAACGGGCTCATGGACTCTGTGACCGAGATGGAGGCGGCCGCTGGTGGATTAATGGGTGGAATTGATGGTCTGATTCGGATGGGCGATTGATGGAATTCTGTCTAATGCTGAAATGTGACGGACCGGAACTGAGAGGTGGAGTTGGAGGGGCTGAAGGCGGAAGAAGGAGTTAATGAAGGCGGATGGATTGGAGTTTACAGGTGGGAGTTGAAGGAGGTGAGGGTGGGCGAAGGAGTTAATGAAGCTGGGTGGATGGACTGAGATTGAGATATGGAGTTGATGGGGCTGAGAGCGGATGACTGAGTCTTGAGACTGTAATTGTATCTAATGGATGAATTGGAAACTGACTGACTGACAGAGGCGCCGAATTGATCAAATCGATTGTTGGAATTTGAAACGATTGATGGACTTGAAATGAGAAAGTGAATTAAGGCGAAAGCAGAAAGTTGATAGGTAAGTGCCGAGGAAACTTCTTTGAGGGGGGGGGGGGGGTAGCAGAGACAGGACAAGAAAAAATGCGTGGAACCAAAAGATGGAAATGATGATAACAGTAATTGAAATGACCGATGAATTAATGGCCAAATTGGGTATAAAGAACTGATGAACTGATGAACAGAAATGGACACACACACACACACACACACACACACACATTTCCACATGGTTCGAAGTTCACACGTTCTCTGACGAAACATAAATAACACTCTTCATACCGAAGGAGGCAAAGCACATGGGAAAAAGCCCTCCTTTAAAACCGAAGAAGAAAACATTCAAAACATTCCTCTTCCACCTACATAAGCCATCAAACTGCATATCCTCAACATAACGAAAAAAAACTACCGATTCAATTATACTTGGAGAACGAAAAATATACTTGCCATTCACCCCATCCCCACCCCCAAAAAGAAAGAAAAACAAAAAAGAGGAAAAAAAGAAAGGGACAACACAACAAGATGTTTTTATTTTATTTTGAAAACAGGAAAAGCTAGAAACAGATTTTGACATTTCTCACCGTCGAGTAATCCAATCTTGGCACAAGTTGGAGACGTAATCACATTAAGAGGAAAAACTTCATATTTTCTTCTTCGATTTTTGGTACGTGTGTGCGGTAGGGGGACGGGGGGGGGGGTCTTTTTTTAGTTGCAGTTATTGTTGTGGGTGTTGCTGCTGCTGCGGTGGTGGCGGTGTTGATTTTGTTACTGGTGTTGGTGGTGATGATGCTGTTGTTTATAGTGATGTCGATGTTGTTACTGGTGGTGTGGTGTTAATATAGTTTTTGTTGATACGGTTTTAATGTTGCTGACGTTGCTAGTGGTGATGGTGTTAACATTGTCGTTTTGGTGTCAATGTTGCTATTGTTAATGATGCTAATGTTGTTGTTGCTAATATTGGTGGTGTCAATGTTATTGTTGGTGGTGACGTTCCTCTCGCTGCTGTTATTGCTGTGTTCGTGTTGATGATGGTGTGAGTGTTTATGGCGATGTTCTGTTGTTCTTGTAAATGACTGGTTGCATTGATGTTATTGTGGGCTGAGGTTAACATTGTCTTGGTTGTGTTCTTGTTCTTTTTATTGTTGTACATGACATTAATGTTGTTAATGAAGTAGTTGTGACTCCGATTCCCATAGCTAGAATAGCGGCTGCAGCATCAGCAGGAGCGGCAGCGTCGCGGCAAAAGTAGTCGCATTAACCTTCGAGGGAAAAGCGAACAGCCGCCGGCCATCAGCGTTTCCGCGTGGCTCATTCGCCCCTCGCCAACCTAATTAACGCTACTTGTCTCCCTCTATCTCTAATTTTCAGCTAAAACCGCTTCTCTTTCACCTAAAATCGCTATCTCTCTCCCCAGCGTCACTGTTGCTGTTGCTGTTGTTGCACTGTTGCTGTTGCACCAAGTCGGGAACAATAGCGAAATCTCTGGCTGGGAATCAACATGGCGCCGGTTCGTGTCCGGTGAATATTTTACATTTTCATTACGTCTGCACGCCTCCTGTTCTCATCTCTTCTTTTCCTTCTTTCTCGATATATTCTTTTTTTGTCTCTTTCTTTTCTCCTTATGTTTTCTCTTTCTTTCTCTCTCGTGTGCGCGCGCTTCTGTTTATCATTATTTTGTTTTCCTCGCGCTATCCTTTTTCTTCTTGATTTTACATTACAGATTCGCTGTTTTCTATTCGTGTCGTTGATTGGCAGTTCTTGTTTTCTTTTATTTCCTCTTCTTTCTCTTCTTCTTTCGCCTTCATCGTCATTTCCAACTCTTTCTGTCTATACCATTTCTCATCCAACTTCACCATAGCATTATCTCTCCTTCCTAAAGTCTCCCTCTCTCGCCTCTTTGCATTTTCTCTTCGGCCGCTTTTCGATGAATCTAATTTTCGTCCTTTCCTTCTTCCGCCTTTCATCCACTCTTTCTTTGCTCTCGGATTAGCCTGCGTTGTCGTCTATGCACTTTCTCACGCTATTTCGATTCATTTCAGGAACGGAGTGACGCCGGAATATATACATTCATATGGAAATGGGAGGGGGAGGGGGAGGGGGGAGGGAGGGAGGGAGGGAGGG
>NC_091551.1:34644440-34661940 GCF_042767895.1 Penaeus vannamei | reverse complement strand
AGGCAAATACATAGGCAGATACACAGACAGACAGACAGATAGATAGGCACACAGATAGATACATACACAGACAGACAGATAGATAAGTAGATACATAGACAGACAGACAGATAGACAGGCATATACATAGACAGACAGATAGATAGATAGGCAGATACATAGACAGACAGAGAGATAGATAGGCAGATACATAGACAGACAGACAGACAGACAGCGCGCGCGCGCACGGACACCGCGGGGTCTCACCGTCAATCAGCATCTGCTTGTTCTTCCTGGCCTCGGGCGCCGGCTCGTACCTCTCGATGAACTCGAGGACCTTCTCCGACGTGAGGCCCGCCAGCTGCAGGAGGACAAGGGTCAGAGGTTGCACAGAGGGTCTTCGGGATGGTCTTTAGGGGGGTGGTCTTTAGGGGGGTGGTCTTCAGGGGGGTGGTCTTTAGGAGGGGTGGTCTTTAGGGTGGTGGTCTTTAGGGGATGGTCTTTAGGGGGTGGTCTTTAGGAGGGGGTGGTCTTAGGGTGGTCTTTAGGGGTGGTGGTCTTAGGGGGATGGTCTTTAGGGGGTGGTCTTTAGGAGGGGGTGGTCTTTAGGGGTGGTGGTCTTAGGGGGATGGTCTTTAGGGGTGGTCTTTAGGGGGTGGTCTAGGAGGGGTGGTCTTTAGGGGTGGTGGTCTTTAGGGGGTGGTCTTTAGGGGGTGGTCTTTAGGGGGTGGTCTTTAGGGGGTGGTCTTTAGGGGGTGGTCTTTAGGGGGGTGGTCTTTAGGGGGGGGGGGAGAGGGGGGTCTTGGAGGGGTCTTTGAGGGGTGGTCTGGGGAGGTCTTGGTGGGTGGTCTGGGGGGTCTTGGTGGGTGGTCTGGCGAGGGGTGGTCGTGGGGGAGGGTGTCTTAGGGGTGGGTGATCTTAGGGTGTAGTCTGGGTGAGGGGGGGGTGGAGGAGTGTCTTGGGGGTGAACTTGGGGGGCTGATGTGTTAAGGCTGGGTTGGGTGGAGAGTGGTGTTGTGATGTAGGTGGTGGAAAAGAGGATGGTGATGATAATGGTTAGAATGTGTAAGATTCCTAGAGATGTATATATATATATATATATATATATATATATATATATATATATATATATATATATATATATATATATATATATATATATGAGTGAGTGAGTGAGTGAGAGATAGATAGATAGATAGATAGATAGATAGATAGATAGATAGATAGATAGATAGAGAGTGAGTGATATTGATAAAGAGAGGGAGACAGAGATAGATACATAAATAGATAGAGACTGAGAGAGATAAAGAGAGAAAGAGGGGGAGAGAGAGAGAGAGAGAGAGAGAGAGAGAGAGAGAGAGAGAGAGAGAGAGAGAGAGAGAGAGAGAGAGAGAGAGAGAGAGAGAGAAATAGAGAGAGAGAGAGAGAGAGAGAGAGAGAGAGAGAGAGAGAGAGAGAGAGAGAGAGAGTTCAAATTCATATTCAAAATTTAAAATATTCCATATTTAAGACGGTTATTCACATTACATACATAGTGATATTACAGCAGATATAAGTATAACTTAACACAGAATCAATGGTAGTAAATAATACATCTTGTCTACAGGGACGGCCATCAAAACAAAAACAAAACGCTTTTTCGCGCACGCGCACAACACTGGTGGGCAAAAGATCAACAATGGCTGCTGAATCAGCCGTAAAAACGATGTCAACCTACTAAAAATCTCTCGATTTATTTGCTAAAATCGTTGATGAAAATCTGAAGTGTTCTAAAGGTACAGAAAGCTTACCAGATCCTTTCTCTCTCTTGATGGCTGGTCTGAAAGTCCCAATGGTTGGCCCTATGTTAGTTTTGGTGATATTTATCTCTACCTAATACACACGCCGGGTAGTTACACAAAAGAGGAGTTGAAAGCCTACAAATCACTCGCAGCTTTCAAGTATTTTTCTTAAGTTTTAAAACAAAACAGGAAAATGGAATTTGGTATTTAACATAAGAAAAATCAGAATACAGCTATCTGTATTCGCTGGGCCATACTAACTGTTTGGTTGACCGACCTTTATACAAACACCTGGTGTTTACACATACAAAGAATTAAAGGCCTACAAATCTCTGGAAGGGTACAAGTTGCTCAAACCAGGAGTTTTATCAATATTTTTCGGCCGTTATAGCCAGATTTTTCTAAAAGGTTAAATTTACATTTCCACGCAATACTCATCATGATACTTTGTAAAGAATTAAGCAAATTTCCTGTTGTTGAGAGGGCAGTGTAGCAGTCATTAGATTTACTATCTTTTTTTGTTCCCATTTAATGTCTTACGACCTTTGTTCAGGGAAAGTTTTAAAATCAAATTAACTGAAACTTCAGGTGAAAGAAGATACACAAATGTAACCAGTCACACACATCTACCACCGCCTAGGCCTATGCCTAACCACGGGGAAATACATCCCTACAAAGAGTTATGACGGTATAACATAACCGTTTAAATTTTAGAATGTCTTTATAGAAAAGCTATCGTACGTACCTTTAGCACAAACTCTTACATCACTCCCAGGTGCAGGATCAAAGTTCTTGCGATTGATAGCCAAAGCCTCCTTCTCTCGGGGTCTTTTGGAAGCAATTGAAACTCAAAGTTGAACTTTTTTGCTGTCAATTTACACATCCAACAATAATGCAACTGTTTACCATGTCGGAGTTTCTTAGAAAAGGGTGAAAAAGATTGCGAATCTTGTAAAAATCGAGAAAAAAGGGACGATGTTCGCAACAGACCAATACTTAATAACGGAGTTCGTGGGATTTTGTTGTTTTTGCCAACCACTGTCTCCCGACTGATCACGTGGCAGCCCTGGTGACGTCACGATGACCGTCCCTATTCTTACATTTTGAAACCTGATGTCATTGGTGATTTAAAAGATGTTCCCTTAATTTCTTTTTGAATGTATTTGAGTTTTGAATGTTTCTTATATTACAAAGTAGATGTTTCCAGATCATGGGTCCACGTTTCAGTGTCTGACATATAGGGAGTTAACCTGTCTTGTTTGGACACAGGTTGTGTTACCTACAGTTGGACGGGTTAAAAGCCTTTTTGAATTAAAACCTTTGATCATTTTATGAAAATACAATGTGCTTTATCTGAATTTATCTTGAGGCCATTTGTGTCAAAGTATCCTTTTACTCGTGAAAGTCTCCTGGGTCTTTTATCAGTTCATCCTTGTGGAACACCGAAGAATGCCATCTGTTTTGCTGATATATTCTCGCGAATTTTGACTGATGGGGTTATATTACTTATATTGCTTCTGAATCAATATGTATCAATTTTGTGATTGATTAGGATTTTGTGATTGACACTATCAAAGGCCTTAGATAAGTCCCACACTGTAAGCAAGTTTATATGGTTGTTGTCTATATTCTCACAAATTTTATTTGTAATCTACAGTAGTGCTGTCTCAGTAGACAGCTTTCTTCCGAAGCCATGTTGTGTTCTAGACAGTAGGTCATGTGTCTCTAGAAATGAGGTCAATTGGTCTGCTACGATTTTTTCAAGAACCTTAGACAGTATAGGAACTATGGTAATAGGGCGATAATTAACTTCATCTGTGTCTCCAAATTTGGATCCTGGTGTTATTTTGCCATGTTTCCAAAGCGATGGGAAGTCACCGGTGACTAAAGATGTAATAAAGATAATAGATTTAGCGCGGTAGCAGGTTGACTGTCTCTGATAAAGCGAAAAGCAGTGCCATCCACTCACACAGCATTTGTTTCACGCAGCTGTTTTATTGTCAGAGTTAAAGTTTCTATTTAACTGGTTGTGGTTTGAAACTCATTCTACCTGTATTTTGCTGAGATATGGAAGCATTTGTTTGTTCGCATGTGAGATGTCCAATTTTAGCAAAGAACTCATTAAACTCATTCGCACTAAATCTGGAATTTAGATTAATATCTTTATGACGTTTTTTGTTTGGTACAAGTATCTTTTTACTTGTTAATCTATATCTTAAACAATCGGTTTTGGCTTCTTGTATTAGTGATTTGTCATTTCTCTTCCTTTGTTTATAGTCAGCCTGGAGTGCCATGTCGAATCTGTTATTTTTGAGAACTTTATGAACACCATTTCTCTCTGTTATGACTCTCGTGGTTTACCCATGGAGCAGGAGGACGTCTAGTAGTTTTTTATAACAAAGGGGACGATGGCATCTGTCACTGATCACTTCCGGGAACACAATTAATCTTTAAAGAGTTGATTCTTTCGCTATCATGAGTTGGCATAATGATTGACGAATCATAATTGGCTAATTCACGAAAGTTTTTTTTTTTTATGACTGTTGGTCGTTTTGGTTTCCTTATGAGTTCGTGATCGGCAACATGGCATGGGATGACGTTTGTGCGGAGAACGATGTCAGCTGTTTATTATTACACCAATTAATCAAGTGTTATCTGTGATCCTCGTAGGTTTACTTGCCAGTTGTTCAACTTTGTTTTAGTTAATTTTGAAATGGGCTTGTTTTCATCCTCATTTAGACCGCCAAGTGTGAAAAGTTTTTTGTTTTCAATATTTCTCTGAAAACTTTTTTTTCGAAAGAGAGATCAAAAGAGAAAGAGAGAGAGATCAAGAGAGAGAGAGAGAGATCAAGAGAGAGAGAGAGAGATCAAGAGAGAGAGAGAGAGAGAGAGAGAGAGAGAGAGAGAGAGAGAGAGAGAGAGAGAGAGAGAAAGAGAAAGAAAGAGAGAGAGAGAGTGAGAGAAAGAGACAGCAAGAGAGCAAGAGAGAGAGTGAGAGAGAGAGAGAGAGAGAGAGAGAGAGAGAGAGAGAGAGAGAGAGAGAGAGAGAGAGAGAGAGAGAGAGAGAGAGAGAGAGAGAGAGACAGAGAGACAAAGAGACAGAGAGATAGATAGAGATAGATAGATAGAGAGAGAGAGAGAGAGAGAGAGAGAGAGAGAGAGAGAGAGAGAGAGAGAGAGAGAGAGAGAGAGAGAGAGAGAGAGAGAGAGAGAGAGAAAGAAAGAAAGAGAAAGAGTGATCACGAGAGAGAGAGAGAGAGAGAGAGAGAGAGAGAGAGAGAGAGAGAGAGAGAGAGAGAGAGAGAGAGAGAGAGAGAGAGAGAGAGAGAGAGAGAGATCAAGAGAGAAAGATCAAAAGAGAGAGAGAGAGAAATCAAGAGATCAAAGAGAGAGAGAGATCAAGAGAGAGAGAGAGAGAGAGAGAGAGAGAGAGAGAGAGAGAGAGAGAGAGAGAGAGAGAGAGAGAGAGAGAGAAAGAGAGAGAGAGAGAAAGAGAGAGAGAGAGAAAGAAAGAGAGAGAGAGAGAGAGAGAGAGAGAGAGAGAGAGAGAGAGAGAGAGAGAGAGAGAGAGAGAGAGAGAGAGAGAGAGAGAGAGAGACAGAGAGAGAGAGAGAGAGAGAGAGAGAGAGAGAGAGAGAGAGAGAGAGAGAAAGAGAGGGAGAGAGAGAGAGAGAGAGAGAGAGAGAGAGAGAGAGAGAGAGAGAGAGAGAGAGAGAGAGAGAGAGAGAGAGAGAGAGAGAGAGAGAGAGAGAGAGAGAGAGAGACAGAGAGAGAGAGAGAGACAGATGGAGAAAGAGAGAGAGAGAAAGAGAAAGAAAGAGAGAGAGAGAGAGCGATAAATAGATAGAAAAAGGACCTGCAACCGAAGCTGCGTTGCCCTCTCGCAGCACGCGTGGCTGACAAGAAGGAAAATTTCTTGTCCTTTTATCCGCCTTATTTTGCCTTCCATTCACTAACGTCTTAGTTTATTTCATTTACTTACTTACGGATATTTAAATTTGGAAATGTGTCTATTTATCAACTCATTTATTCTATTTACATGTATATTAATTGATTTGTATTTATATATTTTCACATTTTATTTTACGTATCTATTCATTTTTATCTGTTTGTTTACTTATCTATTTACACATTTATCTATTTACTCATTTCGTTAATCAAAAATTAATTTAGATATTCATTTCTTGGTGAAACAACTTACGTACTTAGCAATTCATTTCTGCGTTTGTCTATTCTTGGACTGATTGACCATCTGGGCGTGCGTTTACTATAACAATTCATGCATTTATTTATATGATTTTCTTTGTTCTGGAGTTATATTGACAATGTACAAAAGTATTAATGAGAATGAATATCTTCACAATCTTCGTCATAAATACATTTATTTCTGACGAAGATATATTCGAAACCTATTAAATACATATCTTTGTGTTGTGAAGACGGTCATTCTCATTCTTATATTGTCTTCATTTTTTTTTCTTTCATCCCGTTTTCTGTTTAACTTTCTTAAACCTCTTTAACCCTTCCTTGCCCTTCGTCGATTCCTGCATTCGGTTTGATTTTTCTGTTTTCTCATTATGATCTTATTCACTCTTTATCCAGACTTTTCTTTATTCAATTTCAACGAGTATGTTCAATTCTCTCTCTCTTTTTGTCTCTCTCTCACTTTCTCTCTGTCTCTATCTCTATCTGTCTCTGTCTCTATCTCTACCTGTCTCTGTCTCTATCTCTATCTGTTTCTGTCTCTGTCTCTATCTCTCTTTTTCTGTCTCTCTGCCTCTGTCTGTCTGTCTGTCTGTCTGTCTCTTTATATCCCTACCTCCTCCAGTCCAGCCCTTCTCGTCCCCCCCCCCCCCTCCCTCCCACTGCCTCTCCCTTAGCGAAGTCAAGACACGTCATAATCCCGCACGTGATCCCCATCCTTTTCCTTCCCCTTGCCATCGGGAGAGAGAAAATCGAGCAGGACCCCAGACTAAAACGAGCAGGACCCCAGACTAAAACGAGCAGGACCCCAGACAAAAACGACCAGGACCCCAGACAAAAACGACCAGGACCCCAGACAAAAACGACCAGGGCCCCAGACAAAAACGACCAGGGCCCCAGACAAAAACGACCAGGACCCCAGACAAAAACGACCAGGACCCCATACAAAAACGACCAGGGCCCCAGACAAAAAATGACCAGGACCCCAGACAAAAACCATCTGCAGGACCCCAGACTAAAAAAAACGACCATGACCCCTGAGACAAAACGACCAGGACCCCAGACAAAAACGACCAGGACCTCAGACAAAAACGACCAGGGACCCCAGACAAAACGACCAGGACCCCAGACAAAAACGACCAGGACGCCAGACAAAAACGACCAGGAGCCCAGACAAAAACGACCAGGACCCCAGACAAAAACGACCAGGACCCCAGACAAAAACGACCAGGACCCCAGACCAAAACGACCAGGACCCCAGACAAAAAGGACCAGGACCTCAGACTAAAACGACCAGGACCCCAGACAAAAACGACCAGGACGCCAGACAAAAACGACCAGGACCCCAGACAAAAACGACCAGGACCCCAGACAAAAACGACCAGGACCCCAGACAAGAACGACCAGGACCTAGACAAAACGACCAGGAGCCCAGACAAAAGCGACCAGGAGCCCAGACAAAAGCGACCAGGAGCCCAGACAAAAGCGACCAGGAGCCCAGACAAAAACGACCAGGACCCCAGACAAAAAGACCCAGGACCTCAGACAAAAACGACCAGGACCCCAGACAAAAAGACCCAGGACCCCAGACAAAAACGACCAGGAGCCCAGACAAAAACGACCAGGACCCCAGACAAAAGCGACCAGGACCCCAGACAAAAAGACCCAGGACCTCAGACAAAAACGACCAGGACCCCAGACTAAAACGACCAGGACGCCAGACAAAAGAGACCAGGACCCCAGACTAAAACGACCAGGAGCCCAGACAAAAACGACCAGGACCCCAGACAAAAAGGACCAGGACCCCAGACAAAAACGACCAGGACCCCAGACAAAAACGACCAGGACCCCAGACAAAAACGACCATGACGCCAGACAAAAACGACCAGGAGCCCAGACAAAAACGACCAGGACCCCAGACAAAAACGACCAGGACCCCAGACAAGAACGACCAGGACCCCAGACAAAAACGACCAGGACCCCAGACAAAAAGGACCAGGACCCCAGACTAAAACGACCAGGACCCCAGACAAAAACGACCAGGACGCCAGACAAAAAGACCCAGGACCCCAGACAAAACGACCAGGACCCCAGACAAAAACGACCAGGACCCCAGACAAAAACGACCAGGACGCCAGACAAAAACGACCAGGACGCCAGACAAAAACGACCAAGACGCCAGACAAAAACGACCAGGACCCCAGACAAGAACGACCAGGACCCCAGACAAAACGACCAGGAGCCCAGACAAAAGCGACCAGGAGCCCAGACAAAAGCGACCAGGAGCCCAGACAAAAGCGACCAGGAGCCCAGACAAAAACGACCAGGACCCCAGACAAAAAGAACCAGGACCTCAGACAAAAACGACCAGGACCCCAGACAAAAAGACCCAGGACCCCAGACAAAAACGACCAGGAGCCCAGACAAAAACGACCAGGACCCCAGACAAAAGCGACCAGGACCCCAGACAAAAAGACCCAGGACCTCAGACAAAAACGACCAGGACCCCAGACTAAAACGACCAGGACGCCAGACAAAACAGACCAGGACCCTCAGGACAAAACGACCAGGAGCCCAGACAAAAACACCAGGACCCCAGACAAAAACGACCAGGACCCCAGAAAAAAAGACCCAGGACCCCAGACAAAAACGACCAGGACCCCAGACAAAAAGGACCAGGACCCCAGACAAAAACGACCAGGACCCCAGACAAAAACGACCAGGACCCCAGACAAAACGACCAGGACCCCCAGACAAAAACGAAGAGACCAGGACCCCAGACAAAAACGACCAGGGACTCCCAGACAAAAACGACCAGGACCCCAGACAAAACGACCAGGACCCCAGACAAAAACGACCAGGACGCCAGACAAAAACGACCAGGACCCCAGACAAAAAGGACCAGGACCCCAGACAAAAGCGACCAGGACCCCAGACAAAAACGACCAGGACCCCCCCAGACAAAACGACCAGGACGCCAGACAAAAACGACCAGGATCCCAGACAAAACGACCAGGACCCCAGACAAGAACGACCAGGAAGCCCAGACAAAAACGACCAGGACCCCAGACAAAAACGACCAGGACCCCAGACAAAAAGCGACCAGGACCCCAGACAAAAACGACCAGGAGCCCAGACAAAACGACCAGGAGCCCAGACAAAAACGACCAGGCTCCCAGACAAAACGACCAGGAGCCCAGACTAAAACGACCAGGAGCCCTGAGACAAAACGACCAGGAGCCCAGACAAAAACGACCAGGAGCCCAGACAAAAACGACCAGGACCCCGAGACAAAAACGACCAGGACGCCAGACAAAACGACCAGGAGCCCAGGACAAAAACGACCAGGGACGCCAGGACAAAACGACCAGGACCCCAGACAAAAACGACCAGGACCCCAGACAAGAACGACCAGGACCCCAGACAAAAACGACCAGGAGCCCAGACAAAAACGACCAGGACCCCAGACAAAAGCGACCAGGAGCCCAGACAAAAACGACCAGGAGCCCAGACAAAAACGACCAGGAGCCCAGACAAAAACGACCAGGAGCCCAGACAAAAACGACCAGGACCCCAGACAAAAACGACCAGGACCCCAGACAAAAACGACCAGGACCCCAGACAAAAACGACCAGGGCCCCAGACAAAAACGACCAGGGCCCCAGACAAAAACGACCAGGACCCCAGACAAAAACGACCAGGACCCCATACAAAAACGACCAGGGCCCCAGACAAAAAATGACCAGGACCCCAGACAAAAACGACCAGGACCCCAGACTAAAACGACCATGACCCCAGACAAAAACGACCAGGACCCCAGACAAAAACGACCAGGACCCCAGACAAAAACGACCAGGACCCCAGACAAAAACGACCAGGACCCCAGACAAAAACGACCAGGACGCCAGACAAAAACGACCAGGAGCCCAGACAAAAACGACCAGGACCCCAGACAAAAACGACCAGGACCCCAGACAAAAACGACCAGGACCCCAGACCAAAACGACCAGGACCCCAGACAAAAAGGACCAGGACCTCAGACTAAAACGACCAGGACCCCAGACAAAAACGACCAGGACGCCAGACAAAAACGACCAGGACGCCAGACAAAAACGACCAGGACCCCAGACAAAAACGACCAGGACCCCAGACAAGAACGACCAGGACCCCAGACAAAAACGACCAGGAGCCCAGACAAAAGCGACCAGGAGCCCAGACAAAAGCGACCAGGAGCCCAGACAAAAGCGACCAGGAGCCCAGACAAAAACGACCAGGACCCCAGACAAAAAGACCCAGGACCTCAGACAAAAACGACCAGGACCCCAGACAAAAAGACCCAGGACCCCAGACAAAAACGACCAGGAGCCCAGACAAAAACGACCAGGACCCCAGACAAAAGCGACCAGGACCCCAGACAAAAAGACCCAGGACCTCAGACAAAAACGACCAGGACCCCAGACTAAAACGACCAGGACGCCAGACAAAAGAGACCAGGACCCCAGACTAAAACGACCAGGAGCCCAGACAAAAACGACCAGGACCCCAGACAAAAAGGACCAGGACCCCAGACAAAAACGACCAGGACCCCAGACAAAAACGACCAGGACCCCAGACAAAAACGACCATGACGCCAGACAAAAACGACCAGGAGCCCAGACAAAAACGACCAGGACCCCAGACAAAAACGACCAGGACCCCAGACAAGAACGACCAGGACCCCAGACAAAAACGACCAGGACCCCAGACAAAAAGGACCAGGACCCCAGACTAAAACGACCAGGACCCCAGACAAAAACGACCAGGACGCCAGACAAAAAGACCCAGGACCCCAGACAAAAACGACCAGGACCCCAGACAAAAACGACCAGGACCCCAGACAAAAACGACCAGGACGCCAGACAAAAACGACCAGGACGCCAGACAAAAACGACCAAGACGCCAGACAAAAACGACCAGGACCCCAGACAAGAACGACCAGGACCCCAGACAAAAACGACCAGGAGCCCAGACAAAAGCGACCAGGAGCCCAGACAAAAGCGACCAGGAGCCCAGACAAAAGCGACCAGGAGCCCAGACAAAAACGACCAGGACCCCAGACAAAAAGAACCAGGACCTCAGACAAAAACGACCAGGACCCCAGACAAAAAGACCCAGGACCCCAGACAAAAACGACCAGGAGCCCAGACAAAAACGACCAGGACCCCAGACAAAAGCGACCAGGACCCCAGACAAAAAGACCCAGGACCTCAGACAAAAACGACCAGGACCCCAGACTAAAACGACCAGGACGCCAGACAAAACAGACCAGGACCCCAGACAAAAACGACCAGGAGCCCAGACAAAAACGACCAGGACCCCAGACAAAAACGACCAGGACCCCAGAAAAAAAGACCCAGGACCCCAGACAAAAACGACCAGGACCCCAGACAAAAAGGACCAGGACCCCAGACAAAAACGACCAGGACCCCAGACAAAAACGACCAGGACCCCAGACAAAAACGACCAGGACCCCAGACAAAAACGACCAGGACCCCAGACAAAAACGACCAGGACCCCAGACAAAAACGACCAGGACCCCAGACAAAAACGACCAGGACCCCAGACAAAAACGACCAGGACGCCAGACAAAAACGACCAGGACCCCAGACAAAAAGGACCAGGACCCCAGACAAAAGCGACCAGGACCCCAGACAAAAACGACCAGGACCCCAGACAAAAACGACCAGGACGCCAGACAAAAACGACCAGGATCCCAGACAAAAACGACCAGGACCCCAGACAAGAACGACCAGGAGCCCAGACAAAAACGACCAGGACCCCAGACAAAAACGACCAGGACCCCAGACAAAAGCGACCAGGACCCCAGACAAAAACGACCAGGAGCCCAGACAAAAACGACCAGGAGCCCAGACAAAAACGACCA
This sequence comes from Penaeus vannamei, assembly GCF_042767895.1. Lineage (NCBI taxonomy): Eukaryota > Metazoa > Arthropoda > Malacostraca > Decapoda > Penaeidae > Penaeus > Penaeus vannamei. The sequence goes on along the minus strand of NC_091551.1, from coordinate 34,650,054 downwards.
GGCCCCCAGACAAAAACGACCAGGAGCCCAGACTAAAACGACCAGGAGCCCAGACAAAAACGACCAGGAGCCCAGACAAAGCCGGAGCCCAGACAAAAGCGACAGGACCCCGAACCAAAAACGACCAGGACGCCAGACAAACACGACCAGGAGCCCAGACAAAAACGACCAGGACGCCAGACAAAAACGACCAGGACCCCAGACAAAAACGACCAGGACCCCAGACAAGAACGACCAGGACCCCAGACAAAAACGACCAGGAGCCCAGACAAAACAGCCAGGACCCCAGACAAAAACGCTGACCAGGACCTCAGACAAAAACGACCAGGAGCCCAGACAAAAACGACCAGGAGCCCAGACAAAAACGACCAGGAGCCCAGACAAAAACGACCAGGACCCCAGACAAAAACGACCAGGACCCCAGACAAAAACGACCAGGACCCCAGACAAAAACGACCAGGGCCCCAGACAAAAACGACCAGGGCCCCAGACAAAAACGACCAGGACCCCAGACAAAAACGACCAGGACCCCATACAAAAACGACCAGGGCCCCAGACAAAAAATGACCAGGACCCCAGACAAAAACGACCAGGACCCCAGACTAAAACGACCATGACCCCAGACAAAAACGACCAGGACCCCAGACAAAAACGACCAGGACCCCAGACAAAAACGACCAGGACCCCAGACAAAAACGACCAGGACCCCAGACAAAAACGACCAGGACGCCAGACAAAAACGACCAGGAGCCCAGACAAAAACGACCAGGACCCCAGACAAAAACGACCAGGACCCCAGACAAAAACGACCAGGACCCCAGACCAAAACGACCAGGACCCCAGACAAAAAGGACCAGGACCTCAGACTAAAACGACCAGGACCCCAGACAAAAACGACCAGGACGCCAGACAAAAACGACCAGGACCCCAGACAAAAACGACCAGGACTGAACCAAAAACGACCAGGACCCCAGACCAGAACGACCAGGACCCCAAACAAAAACGACCAGAGGCCCGAACAAAAGCGACCAGGAGCCCAGACAAAAGCGACCAGGGCCCGAATAACGACCAGGAGCCCAGACAAAAACGACCAGGACCCCAGACAAAAAGACCCAGGACCTCAGACAAAAACGACCAGGACCCCAGACAAAAAGACCCAGGACCCCAGACAAAAACGACCAGGAGCCCAGACAAAAACGACCAGGACCCCAGACAAAAGCGACCAGGACCCCAGACAAAAAGACCCAGGACCTCAGACAAAAACGACCAGGACCCCAGACTAAAACGACCAGGACGCCAGACAAAAGAGACCAGGACCCCAGACTAAAACGACCAGGAGCCCAGACAAAAACGACCAGGACCCCAGACAAAAAGGACCAGGACCCCAGACAAAAACGACCAGGACCCCAGACAAAAACGACCAGGACCCCAGACAAAAACGACCAGGACCCCATACAAAAACGACCAGGAGCCCAGACAAAAACGACCAGGACCCCAGACAAAAACGACCAGGACCCCAGACAAGAACGACCAGGACCCCAGACAAAAACGACCAGGACCCCAGACAAAAAGGACCAGGACCCCAGACTAAAACGACCAGGACCCCAGACAAAAACGACCAGGACGCCAGACAAAAAGACCCAGGACCCCAGACAAAAACGACCAGGACCCCAGACAAAAACGACCAGGACCCCAGACAAAAACGACCAGGACGCCAGACAAAAACGACCAGGACGCCAGACAAAAACGACCAAGACGCCAGACAAAAACGACCAGGACCCCAGACAAGAACGACCAGGACCCCAGACAAAAACGACCAGGAGCCCAGACAAAAGCGACCAGGAGCCCAGACAAAAGCGACCAGGAGCCCAGACAAAAGCGACCAGGAGCCCAGACAAAAACGACCAGGACCCCAGACAAAAAGAACCAGGACCTCAGACAAAAACGACCAGGACCCCAGACAAAAAGACCCAGGACCCCAGACAAAAACGACCGGAGCCCAGACAAAAACGACCAGGACCCCAGACAAAAGCGACCAGGACCCCAGACAAAAAGACCCAGGACCTCAGACAAAAACGACCAGGACCCCAGACTAAAACGACCAGGACGCCAGACAAAACAGACCAGGACCCCAGACAAAAACGACCAGGAGCCCAGACAAAAACGACCAGGACCCCAGACAAAAACGACCAGGACCCCAGAAAAAAAGACCCAGGACCCCAGACAAAAACGACCAGGACCCCAGACAAAAAAGGACCAGGACCCCAGACAAGAAAACGACCAGGACCCCAGACAAAACGACCAGGAGCCCAGACACAAAAGCGACCAGGAGCCCAGACAAAAGCGACCAGGAGCCCAGACAAAGCGACCAGGAGCCCAGACAAAACGACCAGGACCCCAGACAAAAGAACCAGGACCTCAGACAAAACGACCAGGACCCCAGACAAAAAGACCCAGGACCCCAGACAAAACGACCAGGAGCCCAGACAAAAACGACCAGGACCCCAGACAAAAGCGACCAGGACCCCAGACAAAAGACCCAGGACCAGACAAAAACGACCAGGACCCCAGACTAAAACGACCAGGACGCCAGACAAAACAGACCAGGACCCCAGACAAAACGACCAGGGAGCCCAGACAAACGACCAGGACCCCAGACAAAACGACCAGGACCCCAGAAAAAGACCCAGGACCCCAGACAAAACGACCAGGACCCCAGACAAAAACGACCAGGACCCCAGACAAAAACGACCAGGACCCACAGACAAAAACGACCAGGACCCACAGACAAAAACGACCAGGACCCCAGACAAAAACGACCAGGACCCCACAGACAAAAACGACCAGGACCCCCAGACAAAAACGACCAGGGACCCCAGACAAAAACGACCAGGACCCCAGACAAAAACGACCAGGACGCCAGACAAAAACGACCAGGACCCCAGACAAAAAGGACCAGGACCCCAGACAAAAGCGACCAGGACCCCAGACAAAAACGACCAGGACCCCAGACAAAAACGACCAGGACGCCAGACAAAAACGACCAGGATCCCAGACAAAAACGACCAGGACCCCAGACAAAAACGACCAGGAGCCCAGACAAAAACGACCAGGACCCCAGACAAAAACGACCAGGACCCCAGACAAAAGCGACCAGGACCCCAGACAAAAACGACCAGGAGCCCAGACAAAAACGACCAGGACCCCAGACAAAAACGACCAGGCCCCCAGACAAAAACGACCAGGAGCCCAGACTAAAACGACCAGGAGCCCAGACAAAAACGACCAGGAGCCCAGACAAAAACGACCAGGAGCCCAGACAAAAACGACCAGGACCCCAGACAAAAACGACCAGGACGCCAGACAAAAACGACCAGGAGCCCAGACAAAAACGACCAGGACGCCAGACAAAAACGACCAGGACCCCAGACAAAAACGACCAGGACCCCAGACAAGAACGACCAGGACCCCAGACAAAAACGACCAGGAGCCCAGACAAAAACGACCAGGACCCCAGACAAAAGCGACCAGGAGCCCAGACAAAAACGACCAGGAGCCCAGACAAAAACGACCAGGAGCCCAGACAAAAACGACCAGGAGCCCAGACAAAAACGACCAGGACCCCAGACAAAAACGACCAGGACCCCAGACAAAAACGACCAGGACCCCAGACAAAAACGACCAGGAGCCCAGAAAAAAACGACCAGGAGCCCAGACAAAAACGACCAGGACCCCAGACAAAAACGACCAGGACCCCAGACAAAAACGACCAGGAGCCCAGACAAAAACGACCAGGACGCCAGACAAAAGCGACCAGGAGCCCAGACAAAAACGACCAGGAGCCCAGACAAAAACGACCAGGACCCCAGACAAAAACGACCAGGAGCCCAGACAAAAACGACCAGGAGCCCAGACAAAAACGACCAGGAGCCCAGACAAAAACGACCAGGACCCCAGACAAAAACGACCAGGAGCCCAGACAAAAACGACCAGGAGCCCAGACAAAAACGACCAGGACGCCAGACAAAAACGACCAGGACCCCAGACAAAAACGACCAGGACCCCAGACAAAAACGACCAGGACCCCAGACAAAAACGACCAGGACCCCAGACAAAAGCGACCAGGACCCCAGACAAAAACGACCAGGACCCCAGACAAAAACGACCAGGACCCCAGACAAAAACGACCAGGACCCCAGACAAAAACGACCAGGACCCCAGACAAAAGCGACCAGGAGCCCAGACAAAAACGACCAGGACCCCAGACAAAAACGACCATGACCCCAGACAAAAACGACCAGGACCCCAGACAAAAACGACCAGGACCCCAGACAAAAGCGACCAGGACCCCAGACAAAAACGACCAGGACGCCAGACAAAAAGGACCAGGACCCCAGACAAAAACGACCAGGACCCCAGACAAAAACGACCAGGACCCCAGACAAAAAGGACCAGGACCCCAGACTAAAACGACCAGGACCCCAGACAAAAACGACCAGGACCCCAGACAAAAACGACTAGGACCCCAGACAAAAGCGACCAGGACCCCAGACAAAAACGACCAGGACCCCAGACAAAAACGACCAGGACCCCAGACAAAAACGACCAGGACCCCAGACAAAAACGACCAGGACCCCAGACAAAAACGACCAGGAGCCTAGACAAAAGCGACCAGGACGCCAGACAAAAACGACCAGGAGCCCAGAAAAAAACGACCAGGAGCCCAGAAAAAAACGACCAGGAGCCCAGAAAAAAACGACCAGGACCCCAGACAAAAACGACTAGGACCCCAGACAAAAGCGACCAGGACCCCAGACAAAAACGACCAGGACCCCAGACAAAAACGACCAGGACCCCAGACAAAAACGACCAGGACCCCAGACAAAAACGACCAGGACCCCAGACAAAAACGACCAGGAGCCCAGACAAAAGCGACCAGGACGCCAGACAAAAACGACCAGGACCCCAGACAAAAACGACCAGGACCCCAGACAAAAACGACCAGAAGCCCAGACAAAAGCGACCAGGACGCCAGTCAAAAACGACCAGGACCCCAGACAAAAACGACCAGGAGCCCAGACAAAAGCGACCAGGACGCCAGACAAAAACGACCAGGACGCCAGACAAAAGCGACCAGAAGCCCAGACAAAAGCGACCAGGACCCCAGACAAAAACGACCAGGAGCCCAGACAAAAACGACCAGGACCCCAGACAAAAACGACCAGGACCCCAGACAAAAACGACCAGGAGCCCAGACAAAAACGACCAGGAGCCCAGACAAACGACCAGGACCCCAGACAAAAACGACCAGGACCCCAGACAAAAACGACCAGGACCCCAGACAAAAACGACCAGAAGCCCAGACAAAAGCGACCAGGACCCCAGACAAAAACGACCAGGACCCCAGACAAAAACGACCAGGAGCCCAGACAAAAACGACCAGGACCCCAGACAAAAGCGACCAGGACGCCAGACAAAAACGACCAGGAGCCCAGACAAAAACGACCAGGACGCCAGACAAAAGCGACCAGGACGCCAGACAAAAACGACCAGGACCCCAGACAAAAACGACCAGGACGCCAGACAAAAACGACCAGGAGCCCAGACAAAAACG
>NC_091551.1:34622888-34627888 GCF_042767895.1 Penaeus vannamei | reverse complement strand
GTTGTCTCTCTTTCTCTCGTCGTCTCTCTTTCTCTCGCTCTCTCTCATTCCTTGCACACAGGGGGAGATTTTGGGCAAAATAAAAACTTTCACAGCAAAGAATATCCATTGTAACAAATGGAATTAAAACTGAAACTTTAAATCTTTAAATCGCTGTCTCTCTCTCTCGCTGTCTCCTCTATCACTGTCTATCTACCTACCCATCTACCACTGCGCCACCTCCCTTGATAACCTCACGCATCCTCCTCCTGATAGTTCCGCCTGCCTTATCGCCTTGGCTTCCGTGTTGTTCTATCCCCGCTCAGCGTTTCGTCCCGGAGTCGGCCTCTCCGTCGTCTGTCGGAGTCACACTTGTCGGCGCTGTTGAGTGGAGCATTTGTACAAGGCGTCAACCCATCCTGAAGAGGCTGAAGCAGTCTGCAAAGATGTTCCGAGTGCTTGCCCTGGCCTGCGTTGTTGTGGCGCTCGTGTGCAGTGAGGAGGCGGGCGTCGGGCCGGGAGCGGCGGAGAAATCAGGTGATGTTGCTTCCCCGGGGGTGCACTTTCCTTCAGGGAGAACTGGGGTGTGCCTGCTGCTCTTATTACGGATTCTACTCAGAAATTCAATTCAATACTGCATGCTGTATTTTTTTTTTTTTTTTTTACCGTTTTTACTTATACATCTGTACTGTCCGCACTTTCTAGACTGCGTAGTAAACCTGGGACTGAAGATAGATTTACAATCAAGCAAGATGTTTCCCCTCAAGGACATCACTAAGTTCGCCGTCAAAAAAGACAAACGAAGACCTGAAAGCAAGTTCCTTGTGCACCTATCTGATCTGCACAACACTTCCCTCCTGAGCATTTCAATTCCGCTTCAACTGCACGACGCACGCTGGTCGAACATCTCCCTCTCCCTCGAAGGCGACGCGCTGCAGGTGTCCGGATCTTCGGGTAACATCTCTTGGGACGTCGGCGTGACCTCAGTCGAAGTCACCAATGTCACCGGGTTTCGGATCGAAACCCTCCCAGATAACTACTTAGTGCTCAACGAATGCTTTGAAGGTGAGGCTTCTCGGATATGTCACAGACTTTTGTAAATAATACAGATCAAGTTCATGTTGTAGTCATGCTGGTTACCAGAGTATACTGTATGGTATATTTAATAGCGCTAGTGAGTAACATGCGGAAGGAGCGTAGGGAAAGGGAAAGGGCAGCCTAGAAGAGAAAGGAGACAGAGATAGATAGCCAGAAGAACCCATTTTAATCATGCACGCTCGTTTCAGAATCCCCCTCAGGTGGAAGCACTTTGGAGGAAAGGGACATACTTCTCTATACTTCTGCCGCTTTCAATTGCCTCCTGATCCTGGTCATCGGCTGCATCTTAGCGTACCTGGTCTTGGACCGTCGCCTCGCCCTGCCCTCCGACTTTTACTCCGCTGACCAGGACTCGGCCTGTGAGGAGGCAGACGCGGCCGCTGCGAGTCACTCGTAGGTCAGCCGCGAGTGGCCCGTTCCGCAGCCCTTGGCCCATTGAGGAGCCGGCCAGCGGAGCAAAGAAGACAGACGAGCTTGCTGACCAAGCAGGACCCCAGCGCACGGCCCTCGACCTCAGGAGAAGCCATGGGAAGGAACGGGTCACGGAAGTGTGGCAGCCGTAGGAGGGCCAGCATGACTGCCGTGCCGGAGGCCAAAGACGCCAAGTACGGGCGCGCTGCCTATTCAGTGAAAACACGTATCAGACATGAAACCAATAACATCACACAAGTCTGACGACCCTGATATCCGAAGCGCAGGACTGAAAACATGACCTCCAGGTCACCTGTTTACCTGATTCATATGAGACGCAGATTTTGATCTTTACAAACCCAGATGCCATGTTTTAGCTTCCATTGTGATGTGTAATTCTTATTTTATTTGCTTGCTCGAGTGTGTGCCAACTTGTTCGCTTATGTAGAGTGAGGCTGTGTTCAGGGGGGTCGCACTAGCACAGTTTCTGTGGTTCTTTCACGTTTCCGTGTTTTGTTTTTGTTTTTTCTTCTTTTATCTCACTACTGGTGGCACTTTGCCTGAAAGTGATAATTCCGTCAAGCGATAATTTTCGTTTTCGCTGGCAATTTTTCCGCCTGTTCGTTTCCACCCGCGAGCCGCGTCCCCGCGCCTCCTCCCCAAGGTCTATATGTCCTCCCCGGCTGAGAGCAGAGGCAAGTCGCGGCGAATAGGTGACGGTGTGTGAATGGGTGTGTTTGTGTGTTTGTTTGCGTCTCTGTATGTATGTAAGAGCGCATGTTTGAATGTCTTTGTATCTTTCGCCTGATCTGATATATACAAAATAATATGCCCGTGATTTGTACCAATGCTTTTGTTATGATCACTGCAATAAAGTTTTAGCATTTATTGTTGTTTAGTTGTCCGTTCCTCCGGCAATTATCTTATTTTGATGCATTTTCACATTTTATTTTTTTACACACCCACGATACACACACACACACACACACACACACACACATATATATATATATATATATATATATATATATATATATATATATATATATATAAACATTTATGTGTGTATATATGTATATATATTGTTAAGCTCAAACGACCACGGGATAGCACGCTAACCTCAGCAGCCGTCTGAGTGTGCACGTGGAGGCGAGCACTCCTAGTCCCCTTGTCTTAGGAGCTGTCAGGTCGAAAGAAACACTGTTCACTTCACCAAGGGGTTTATTAATCCACAGGAATTACGGCACGTCAAACACAGGGCGATAATAACAGTCAGGCGGGGAAACGAGAGGAGGGGTCGCGAACACGTCTTCCTCAGGCGAGAGTCCCGGGCGATCTCTCTCTGCGGGACGAGACTCCACCCTCCACACCAAAACACCCGCGAAATTCAAAATCATTAACAGAGGGTGGTGTAGCATTGCCCCCTCCTTACAAAAGGCCGACCCGGCCGCATATTTAACATAAAATAAAGCATACATTATTTCCTTTACACAAACTTAAATATACTTGTTCATCATTTCATCTTAATTAACTACATAATCATTCATCCACTCTGGTGGCTGCTTCCGTCGTTTTGAGTGTCCTCCACATCCACCAATGACCCGCCAATTGTCTCTTCCACTCCAACACAACCACAGGTTCCACTGGTTCCACTGCTACTCTTCCTTGTTCACTTCCACTTCTCGGTCCTTGCTTTATCTTCCTCCCCACGAGAATAATCCTGGGCCACAGTATCTCCACTGATGGTCTGCATGAACCACGCGTGATTGTTTCTGAGACCCACGACGGATTTTGAAGGTCACATCAGACATGACCTGCAGTATCATGACCGGGGACTCTGGAGTTTAGGAGAAAGTCCCCTCTTGCAAAGAGGGTTGTGTAGCCACACGTGTTCACCAACGTTATACTTGACTTCCCTTGAATGCCAGTCGTAGCGTGTCTTCATGTTGTTGCCAGCTGTCCTCATGCTGTTACGTGCTAATCTGTGGGCAGTGATCAGCCTTTCTTGCAACATCTGGGCATAATTGGATATTGGGTCGGTAACTTCCTGGGGAGGGCGTCCTGTTGCTAGATCTACTGGAAGTTGCAGCTCCCTACCGAACATCTGCATTGCAGGAGTGTGGGTGGTCGCCTCATGCTGGACTGAGCAATAGGCCATCAACAGTGATGGTAACTTCACGTCCCAGTCCCGCTGGTCGCTGCTGCAGTACTTGGCCACTTCGTGGATCAACGTCCTGTTGAATCGCTCCACCAAGCCGTCAGACTGAGGCCTCGAGGTGGTGGTGTGGGTCTTTTTGATCCCCAGCAGTCAACAGCACACTTGGAATACCACGGACTCAAACTCCCGCCCCTGGTCAGAGTGTAGTTCGCAAGGCACTCCGAAGCGTGTAATGAAGTTATTCACCAAACCTTCTGCCACTGTCTCTGCCTCGTGATCAGGGAGTGCATATGCTTCAGGCCACTTAGTAAAATAGTCCATTACCACACAAATAAATCTGTTTCCCTGTATAGTGACAGGGAACGGCCCGACAATGTCCACAGCCACCCTCTCCAGCGGTGCCCCAACCTGGTACAGCTGGAGGGGTGCACGGTTCTTCTTGACAGGCCCATTTCTGGCACAACACACTTCACAGGTGCGACACCACTCCTGAATGTCTCGCCTCATTCCTACCAAATAGAAGCATTGCCTTAATTTTGTCAGAGTTCTTTTCACACCCAGGTGGCCGCTGGTGATGCAACTCATGCAACAGGTCTCTCCTCAGGGTACGAGGCACCAGCACCACCCAGTAACTTGGCCGTCCACGAGCATCATCCCAGCGCCGCTGAAATACTCCATTCTCCAGTCGCAACATGGCCCACTGCTGCCACAAGTGCTTGGTGACAGGGCTCTCTGCTGTTACTTGTGGCCAACTGGGACGCTCTGGGGATGCCTCCATCCACTTGATCAGGGGAGTTAGGTCATCATCCTCCCTCTGTACCTGACGCCATCTTTCCTCGGCGTCTACAGAGTCTCCCCAGACCTGGAGCTGCCGGCATGCGACCCGCTCTTCCCTCCTCAAGCAGTGTTGACACTCTGGTTCACAAGGGCGGCGGCTCAGGCTGTCAGCAATATTGTGGACGCGACCGAGCCGATGCTGAACCTCATAGTGGTACTGCTCTAGGCGACCCAACCACCGCGCCAGCTGTCCTTCAGGTGCCTTGAGAGTCTTTAACCATTGCAGGGCAGCATGGTCCGTGCGGATAATGAATTTAGCACCATACAGGTAAGGATGGAAATGCTTGGTGCTTTTCACTATTGCCAACAATTCTTTTCGGGTCACACAATAGTTTTTCTCAGGATCTGTGAACTTAGCACTGTAATATGCCACCACACATTCTTTCCCATCCTTCACCTGCGACAAAACAGCACCCAGACCTTCAGCACTAGCATCAGTATCCAACAGGTAGGGACTAGCTGGATCAGGGTAAGGCAGTACAGGGGCCTCAACTAAGGCTCGCTTCAGGATATCAAA
>NC_091551.1:34607888-34610388 GCF_042767895.1 Penaeus vannamei | reverse complement strand
CAGAGAGGGTCATTGCAGAGAGGGTCATTGCAGAGGTCATTGCCGAGAGGGTCATTGCAGAGAGGGTCATTGCAGAGAAGGTCATTGCAGAGAGGGTCATTGCAGAGAGGGTCATTGCAGATAGGGTCATTGCAGAGAGGGTCATTGCAGAGAGGGTCATTGCAGAGAGGGTCATTGCAGAGAAGGTCATTGCAGAGAGGGTCATTACAGAGAGGGTCATTGCAGAGAGGGTCATTGCAGAGAGGGTCATTACAGAGAGGGTCATTGCAGAGAGGGTCATTGCAGAGAGGGTCATTGCAGAGAAGGTCATTGCAGAGAAGGTCATTGCAGAGAGGGTCATTACAGAGAGGGTCATTGCAGAGAGGGTCATTGCAGAGAGGGTCATTGCAGAGAGGGTCATTGCAGAGAGGGTCATTGCAGAGAGGGTCATTGCAGAGAGGGTCATTGCAGAGAGGGTCATTACAGAGAGGGTCATTGCAGAGAGGGTCATTGCAGAGAGGGTCATTACAGAGAGGGTCATTGCAGAGAGGGTCATTGCAGAGAAGGTCATTGCAGAGAAGGTCATTGCAGAGAGGGTCATTACAGAGAAGGTCATTGCAGAGAGGGTCATTGCAGAGAGGGTCATTGCAGAGAAGGTCATTGCAGAGAGGGTCATTGCAGAGAGGGTCATTGCAGAGAAGGTCATTGCAGAGAGGGTCATTGCAGAGAGGGTCATTGCAGAGAAGGTCATTGCAGAGAGGGTCATTGCAGAGAGGGTCATTGCAGAGAAGGTCATTGCAGAGAGGGTCATTGCAGAGAAGGTCATTGCAGAGAGGGTCATTACAGAGAGGGTCATTGCAGAGAGGGTCATTGCAGAGAGGGTCATTACAGAGAGGGTCATTGCAGAGAAGGTCATTGCAGAGAGGGTCATTACAGAGAGGGTCATTGCAGAGAGGGTCATTGCAGAGAGGGTCATTACAGAGAGGGTCATTGCAGAGAGGGTCATTGCAGAGAGGGTCATTGCAGAGAGGGTCATTGCAGAGAAGGTCATTGCAGAGAGGGTCATTACAGAGAGGGTCATTGCAGAGAAGGTCATTGCAGAGAGGGTCATTGCAGAGAGGGTCATTGCAGAGAGGGTCATTGCAGAGAGGGTCATTGCATAGAGGGTCATTGCAGAGAAGGTCATTGCAGAGAGGGTCATTACAGAGAGGGTCATTGCAGAGAGGGTCATTGCAGAGAGGGTCATTGCAGAGAGGGTCATTACAGAGAGGGTCATTGCAGAGAGGGTCATTGCAGAGAAGGTCATTGCAGAGAGGGTCATTACAGAGAGGGTCATTGCAGAGAGGGTCATTGCAGAGAGGGTCATTGCAGAGAGGGTCATTGCAGAGAGGGTCATTGCAGAGAGGGTCATTGCAGAGAGGATCATTGCAGAGAGGGTCATTGCCGAGAGGGTCATTGCAGAGAGGGTCATTACAGAGAGGGTCATTGCAGAGAGGGTCATTACAGAGAGGGTCATTGCAGAGAGGGTCATTGCAGAGAGGGTCATTGCAGAGAGGGTCATTGCAGAGAGGATCATTGCAGAGAGGGTCATTGCAGAGAGGGTCATTACAGAGAGGGTCATTGCAGAGAGGGTCATTGCCGAGAGGGTCATTGCAGAGAAGGTCATTGCAGAGAGGGTCATTGCAGAGAAGGTCATTGCAGAGGTCGGCGGAGGAAGTCCTCCCGGGATCCGCCAAAGGCTCTCCGGCTGGACCGGTGATGCAGCGTTAGTCCGCACTCACATTATTTTCTCTGGCTAACCACTTCAGATCCTTATTTTAACGACTATCGTGAGATATGCTTCAGAGGTCGATGAAGGAGGAGGTCCTTTCGCCCATGAAGATGGCGCCAAAAACCCGTGCCAGCCAGGGGGTGTCATCACGTGATCCGTGGTCACGAGCCTTTGAACGAGGGCATTTCGTATCATCTCAGTCTTGTTTGACCGCGTGGGAGGCTGGTTCCCTTTGGCAAGCTCTAGAAAAGTCTATAGATCTTGCTCTTTGATGCCAGAGCAGCGATAGATGATCCCTTTCGCCAAACGTTACAAATGCTCCTTGTTGCTATAACTTTGTCCGAGACGTTTTCCCACGGGCGGGCAGGTCACGGCCGCTGGAATCTCGTCGCAGATGCGCACGCAAATCGAGCTAAATGATAAGGTACAATGACGGGAGGATTTCATGTTTTGCTTGAAGGGAGAAAACACTTTCTATTCTGTGTTCTCTGCGGAGGTAAGCTCCCAAGATGGGAAGTGAATCCCGCAGATGACCGCTGCGCTGATTTCACGAGGCGCCACTTGGGCGGAGGGCGGCGGTGCCTGAAGGGCGTCAGCGGGCGCAGCGAGGAATGCGCGGGCGTGCACGGCGATGAGGCTGCGGTGGGAGCGGCAGCCCCGCCGAGGCTTCTGTTATCGGTTGTTTTGTTCTTGGGCTGCGAGTGATCGGTCTGTTTTGTTAACTTTGTGTGTTTGTATGAAGGCGTGGGG
>NC_091551.1:34547888-34550388 GCF_042767895.1 Penaeus vannamei | reverse complement strand
TATTATTTCTCTTTATAATCAATATCATTACAGTCATTCTCATAATCATTATCAGTATTATCATTGCTATTATTGTTATCATTTTTACAATTATCATTATTCCTGTTTTTATCATAATTTTCTTTATTCTTGATGTTAGCATTGATATTATCATCAGTTAATTGTTTTACTATTGTTATTCTTTATATCTTTATCGTAAACACCATCAATCATTAACATTATCATCATTATCATTATCATTATTATCATTACTAGTATTATTGTTACTATAATTAACATTAATGATATTATCACTGTAATCATAATCATCATTATGATCATTATCATTTTATTATTATCAATATCATCATTATTATCATTACTATTATCATTATCACTATTGTTGCTATCTTATTATCATCATTATTATTACTATTATTATCCATATCATAATGATAATTATTATTAATGTTATTATTATTATTATTATTATTATTATTATTATCATTATTACCATCATCATCATTGTTATTATCATTTTTATCACTATCATTGATTGAACTATTATTATCACTATAATCACTGTTATTATTATTTTCCTTATCATTATCATCAATAGTGTTATCATCACCACCATCATCATTATCATCATCAGTTGCGCATTATCAATATAAGGCCATGATTTATAAAATCATCATCGTCATCGCAATTATCACTGTCGTTATGGCCATCGTTCTTAGCATCGCCAGATATCATCATTATTATTATCATCAGCATTATCACCGTCACTTTCACCTTGATCAGATGCAGCAGCAGTGACATCGTCAGCAGGTGATATTGGTAGTTGCAATACCTTTAATCATTATTTTCTTGTTCACTATCTTATCATTCTATTCTATCATTACTATTTTGTTATTCTGTTTGATTATCATTTTTATCATTTTGTTTTGTTGTTACTATTTTATCATTCTATTCTATCATTACTATTATCGCGGTCACCATCATCGCAAGCATGAAATCAGGTGATGCTGTAGCTTCAGAAAATCATGCTGCTCTTTCACCGTCGTTTCTAGAAGCATGTGACGTCATAGAATACAAAGGCACACAAAAAATCTCAAAATCTTACGAGTCATGATGACGAAGCCTTTTTCGTGTTGCAAACCTCCCTGCGCGCCGAGGGACTGACTGAGGGATGACTTGCAGATTTCAGGGCCGTTCCGCGAGGTCCTCTTCGGGGCGGCGTCAGGCAGGGCGTCGTCCACGGAACAGGAGGGATGGCTGTTGGCCTGGGGGGGCTGGTTGCGGTGTGTGTGTGTTGTTTGGGTGTGAGTATGTGCGGCTGTTGGATCGTCTGCGTGTGTTATTGTTTGTGCTTATTTTTTGTGTGCGCGTGTGTTATTGGTTGTTTGTGTGGAGGTATTTGCTTATGGGTGTGTTATTGTTTCTTTGTTTATTTGCTCGTGTATGAGTTGTTCTTTGCATTGTGTGTTTGCTTGTGCGCGTGTGTTATTGTTTGTCTATGTGTAGGTTTTCTTGTTTGTATTATTGTTTGTTCGTTTGCGTGTTTGTTTGTTTGTGTGTGTGTGCTATTGTTGCTCGCTTATGTTTGCTTCCTTGTGTGTGATATTGTTCGTATTTGTTTTGTGTGTGTATTACTGTTGTTTGTTCATGTGTTTGTTTGTTTGTGTGGTGTGTTGCACAGGCAAATTATAGCCTTTTCTGGAATGACATCATGCTGTGGTAATTTCTTTCAAGTATTTACCCATGAGTTAATATCAATAATTTCATTTATAGATATATCGCTGACCATCTTGCTCCCTATAAAACTGCTTCTCTTTTGAACAAAATGTTAATTAAATGAATTTGGTAAATAGATAAGTAAATGAGATTGCATAAGGCAGATAAAAACGTTGTGGTTGTTGCTAAAACTTCGCGGGACAGCATTCCGAGCCTTCGTCCGCCGGGCCGATGGTCGTTCAGTGCCTTCTCCAAGTACATTAAAGTATCAATATCTAACTCTAACTCTGCGTTGATGTTGTGAGGTATATTCCCCTCTCTTTTCCTCATATGATTTACGGTGCGCAGTATGCGGTCTCGCGAGGGCCTTCATAAACTCCCCGTGAGACTGGCTCTTCCTCGTATCCGCACGCAAGCATCTCCATTCTTTCTCTTCTTGCTCTATTTCTTCTCCTCCTGCTCTCTTGCGTTCCCTCTCTGACGCTTACGAAAGGACGACTGCGATATCCCTTCAAGTGTGCGAATGCAAGAATCTGATAAGAAAGTTTGTGATACTCCAGAT
Source organism: Penaeus vannamei (assembly GCF_042767895.1). Classification (NCBI taxonomy): domain Eukaryota; kingdom Metazoa; phylum Arthropoda; class Malacostraca; order Decapoda; family Penaeidae; genus Penaeus; species Penaeus vannamei. Next base: position 34,548,110 of record NC_091551.1, on the reverse strand, counting down.
AAGCAGCCTGTGCCCAGCCATAATAAAGCCACCGCTCTTTGTTAAGACTCTTGGACAAGTCAGGCAGAGTGCGGGCGTTATTGCGGCCATGTAAAATTTGTGTTACACGGAGATACAATGCTTATGGAATGTAAAGTATATGCGGAATAACTTCTTTGTGTATTTGTTGTGCATCAAAGCTGTCTCTGTTTGAACACGGCGTACACTGTTTGTGCATGCGCG
>NC_091551.1:34540388-34542888 GCF_042767895.1 Penaeus vannamei | reverse complement strand
AGAGATTGAGAAAATAGGAGAAAGAGGATGGGAAAAAGAGAAAGAGGAAATAGAATGTGAGAGAATAGGAGAAAGAGGAAAGAGATTGAGAGAGAGAAGGAGACAGAGGAAGGGGAGAAGAGAGAGAGAGTCACCTGGCAGACACCTGAATGGCCTTCGGAGCGCCTGGCCCGCACAGCTGATCCCTCTCGTACCCCGAGATCCCGAAATTGTTCTTTTCCTCTGACATAACGCCGCGTCCGATTGCTGTTTTGTAGACTGGATTTGGTTATATTGTCTGTGTCTGTCTGTCTGACTCTCTCTCTCTCTCTCTCTCTCTCTCTCTCTCTCTCTCTCTCTCTCTCTCTCTCTCTCTCTCGTTCTCTCTCTCGTTCTCTCTCTCGTTCTCTTTCTCTCTCTCTCTTGTTTCTCTTTTCTTTTTCTCTCTGTCTGTCTATCTGTCTCTATATTTAGCCATCCACCCATCAATTTGTCTGCCTGTCAGTCTGTTTCTTTCTGTATATTTGTGTGTGCATCAATTAATCTCCCTGTTTATGGTTTATCTGTCTTTCTATTCATCTGTATAGCTTCCTCTTTGTGAACATTCAAATACTATGCCTAGTATTTGATATGAAAAACACAAGATATAAATATAATTCTGGGAATCAGCCTTTGTTTCACGAGCGCAGTTCCGTCGCCTCGTCACGTGATCTGTCCAGCGAGACCTGCGGTTCGGCGTGAGATTCGAAACCTTCGACTGGAGCCAAAATGTTTTTCAAAGGGTTAAATGTGAGCAGAAAACTCGAACTATATTTAAGAAAAAATAGAGAGACGGAAGGTATAATATATATATATATATATATATATATATATATATATATATATATATATATATATATCTGTCTGTCTGTCTATCTATCTATCTATATCTATCTATCTATCTATCTACCTATATCTATCTATATCTATCTATCTATATATCTATATATCAATATATATCTATATCTATATCTATCTATCTATCTATCTATCTATCTCTCTCTCTCTCTCTCTCTCTCTCTCTCTCTCTCTCTCTATATATATATATATATATATATATATATATATATATATATATATATATATATATATGTATGTATATATATATATATATATATATATATATATATATATATATATATATATATATACATATAGAGGAAACAGACGAAATCATGTGTGTGTGTTTGTACAGTTGCCGGTTTAAAATAGCCAATTAGCGAAGCCTTTTTGAGGGATTCGTGTTGGCGCGGAAGGAGTGCGAACTGCCGTGGCGGGTTTTTTCTTTCTTTCTTCCTTTTCTTTTCTTTTCTTTTTCTTTTTTACGTCTTGTCTGTCTAGGTTTGTTTTTGTGTTAGCATGATGGTGCTTACTGTTATTATTGTTATAATCATTGTTAATAGCATTATTATTGTTATTCAAATTATTAGCATTGTTGTTATTGTGTATGTTGGTGTTACTATTATTTTTCATTATCATTGTAATTATTTTTGTTGCTATAATTGTTAGTATTATTATCATTATCATTATTAATGCTATTGTTATTATTATCTCAATCAATATTATTATCATTGTTATGATTACAATCATTATTATTGTTACTTTTATTATAATATTTGATATTTTCATCATTATCTTTATTATTATTATCAGTATCTTTATTATTATAATCATTATTATTATTATTATCATTCCTGTTATTATCATTCCTTATTATCATCATTATTATTGTCATTATTATCAATCATCATCATCATTATTATTGTTATCATTATCATTACCATCATCATTATCATTGTTATTATCATCTTTATCATCATAAACGTTGTTGCTGCTAGAAAGTCGACGTTCCTCTCCCGTTTCCCTCGACTTCGCTTGCCTTCGCGAGGACAGGCGGTCAACGAAGGCCAATGGACAGGCGAGATTTTTTTTTTTTTTTTTTCTCTCTCTCTCCGTGAGACGGTTCTTTACTCCTGTAATGTCTGCTGTTGTCTGCTTGTGATTGTGATGCGATGCTTAGGTGGATTTGTGTGTATTTTTATACGTACATACTTATATACATATATGTGTTTGTGTGTGTGAGAGAGAGAGGGGGGGGGGAGAGAGACAGACAGACAGACAGGCAGAGAGAGGGAGAGAGAAAGAGAGAGGGGGGCAGGGAGAGAGAGTGAGAGAAGGAAAGAGGAAGTGGAGAGAGAGAGGATGGGGGGGGATGAGAGAATGAGAGAGGAGGAAGGGGAGAAAGAGAGGGTATTGTGTATATATGATTTCGCCTTTTACTCTCCCCGCTCCCTTTATTTCTTTTGTTTCTTTTTTCTAACTTCCTTGTCACCTGCGTCTCTGTTCTCCCTTCCTTCTCACTGGAACTCCTGTCCTTGCCACCCCTACCCCCCTTTTTTCCCCATTAGAAAGAAAAGGACTCTCTCCTCTCAACGCCATAGCCCTCGCCCTCTCCCCTCACCCCCACCCACCACCGCCTTCC
>NC_091551.1:34525388-34535388 GCF_042767895.1 Penaeus vannamei | reverse complement strand
GAGGTGATGGAGGGTAGGAGAGGGAGAGGTGATGGAGGGTAGGAAAGGGAGAGGTGATGGAGGGTAGTAGAGGGAGAGGTGATGGAGGGTAGGAAAGGGAGAGGTGATGGAGGGAGGGAGAGGGAGAGGTGATGGAGGGTAGGAAAGGGAGAGGTGATGGAGGGTAGGAGAGGGAGAGGTGATGGAGGGTAGGAGAGGGGAGAGGTGATGGAGGGTAGGAGAGGGAGAGGTGATGGAGGGTAGGAAAGGGAGAGGTGATGGAGGGTAGGAGAGGGAGAGGTGATGGAGGGTAGGAGAGGGAGAGGTGATGGAGGGTAGGAGAGGGAGAGGTGATGGAGGGGGAGAGGGAGAGATGTGATGGAGGGGGAGAGGTGATGGAGGGGGGAGAGGGGAGAGGTGATGGAGGGTAGGAAAGGGAGAGGTGATGGAGGGTAGGAGAGGGAGAGGTGATGGAGGGTAGGAGAGGGAGAGGTGATGGAGGGTAGGAAAGGGAGAGGTGATGGAGGGTAGGAGAGGGAGAGGTGATGGAGGGGGAAAGGGAGAGGTGATGGAGGGTAGGAGAGGGGAGAGGTGATGGAGGGTAGGAGAGGGAGAGGTGATGGAGGGTAGGAAAGGGGAGAGGTGATGGAGGGTAGGAGAGGGAGAGGTGATGGAGGGTAGGAGAGGGAGAGGTGATGGAGGGTAGGAGAGGGAGAGGTGTGATGGAGGGGGAGAGGGAGAGGTGATGGAGGGTAGGAAAGGGAGAGGTGATGGAGGGGGAGAGGGAGAGGGGTGATGGAGGGTAGGAGAGGGAGAGGTGATGGAGGGTAGGAAAGGGAGAGGTGATGGAGGGGGGAGAGGGAGAGGTGATGGAGGGTAGGAAAGGGGAGAGGTGATGGAGGGGGGGAGAGGGAGAGGTGATGGAGGGTAGGAAAGGGAGAGGTGATGGAGGGTGGGAAAGAGGGAGAGGTGATGGAGGGTAGGGAGAGGGGAGAGGTGATGGAGGGTAGGAGAGGGAGAGGCGATGGAGGGGGGGAGAGGGAGAGGTGATGGAGGGTAGGAGAGGGAGAGGTGATGGAGGGTAGGAAAGGGAGAGGTGATGGAGGGTAGGAGAGGGAGAGGTGATGGAGGGTAGGAGAGGGAGAGGTGATGGAGGGTAGGAGAGGGAGAGGTGATGGAGGGTAGGAGAGGGAGAGGTGATGGAGGGTAGGAGAGGGAGAGGTGATGGAGGAGGGGAGAGGGAGAGGTGATGGAGGGTAGGAAAGGGAGAGGTGATGGAGGGTAGGAGAGGGAGAGGTGATGGAGGGTAGGAGAGGGAGAGGTGATGGAGGGTAGGAAAGGGAGAGGTGATGAGGGGGGAGAGGGAGAGGTGATGGAGAGGGGGTGAGGGAGAGGAAGAGGGGGAAGAGGGAGAGGTGATGGAGGGTAGGAAAGGGAGAGGTGATGGAGGGTAGGAGAGGGAGAGGTGATGGAGGGTAGGGAGAGGGAGAGGTGATGGAGGTTAGGAAAGGGAGAGGTGATGGAGGGTAGGAGAGGGAGAGGTGATGGAGGGGGGAGAGGGAGAGGTGATGGAGGGTAGAAAGGGAGAGGTGATGGAGGGTAGGAGAGGGAGAGGTGATGGAGGTTGGGAAAGAGGGAGAGGTGATGGAGGGTAGGAGAGGGAGAGGTGATGGTGGGTAGGAGAGGGAGAGGTGATGGAGGGTAGGAGAGGGAGAGGTGATGGAGGGTAGGAGAGGGAGAGGTGATGGAGGGTAGGAAAGGGAGAGGTGATGGAGGGTAGGAGAGGGAGAGGTGATGGAGGGTAGGAGAGGGAGAGGTGATGGAGGGTAGGAGAGGGAGAGGTGATGGAGGGGGGAGAGGGAGAGGTGATGGAGGGTAGGGAGAGGGAGAGGTGATGGAGGGTAGGAGAGGGAGAGGTGATGGAGGGTAGGGAGAGGGAGAGGTGATGGAGGGTAGGGAAAGGGAGAGGTGATGGAGGGTAGGAGAGGGAGAGGTGATGGAGGGTAGGAGAGGGAGAGGTGATGGAGGGTGGTGGAAAGGGAGAGGATGAGGGTAGGAAAGGGAGAGGTGATGGAGGGTAGGAGAGGGAGAGGTGATGGAGGGTAGGAGAGGGAGAGGTGATGGAGGGGGAGAGGGAGAGGTGATGGAGGGTAGGAGAGGGAGAGGTGATGGAGGGTAGGGAGAGGGAGAGGTGATGGGGGTTAGAAAGGGAGAGGTGATGGAGGGGGAGAGGGAGAGGGAGAGGTGATGGAGGGGGAGAGGGAGAGGTGATGGAGGGTAGGAAAGGGAGAGGTGATGGAGGGTAGGAGAGGGAGAGGTGATGGAGGGTTAGGAAAGGGAGAGGTGATGGAGGGTAGGGAGGGAGAGGTGATGGAGGGTAGGAGAGGGAGAGGTGATGGAGGGTAGGAAAGGGAGAGGTGATGGAGGGTAGGAGAGGGAGAGGTGATGGAGGGTAGGAGAGGGAGAGGTGATGGAGGGTAGGAGAGGGGAGAGGTGATGGAGGGTAGGAGAGGGAGAGGTGATGGAGGGTAGGAAAGGGAGAGAGGTGATGGAGGGTAGGAGAGGGAGAGGTGATGGAGGGTAGGAGAGGGAGAGGTGATGGAGGGTAGGAGAGGGAGAGGTGATGGAGGGTAGGAGAGGGAGAGGTGATGGAGGGTAGGAAGAGGAGAGGTGATGGAGGGTAGGAAAGGGAGAGGTGATGGAGGGTAGGAAAAGGGAGAGGTGATGGAGGGTAGGAGAGGGAGAGGTGATGGAGGGGGGGAGAGGGAGAGGTGATGGAGGGTAGGGAGAGGGAGAGGATGGAGGGTAGGAGAGGGAGAGGTGATGGAGGGGGGAGAGGGAGAGGTGATGGAGGGTAGGAGAGGGAGAGGTGATGGAGGGTAGGAAAGGGAGAGGTGATGGAGGGTAGGAGAGGGAGAGGGTGATGGAGGGTAGAGGGAGAGGTGATGGAGGGTAGGAAAGAGGGAGAGGTGATGGAGGGTAGGAGAGGGAGAGGTGATGGAGGGTAGGAGAGGGAGAGGTGATGGAGGGTAGGAGAGGGAGAGGTGATGGAGGGTAGGGAGAGGGAGAGGTGATGGAGGGTAGGAAAGGGAGAGGTGATGGAGGGTAGGGAGAGGGAGAGGTGATGGAGGGTAGGAGAGGGAGAGGTGATGGAGGGGGGAGAGGGAGAGGTGATGGAGGTTAGGAAAGGGAGAGGTGATGGAGGGTAGGAGAGGGAGAGGTGATGGAGGGGGGGAGAGGGAGAGGTGATGGAGGGGGAGAGGGAGAGGTGATGAAAGGGGGAGAGGGAGAGGTGATGGAGGGGGAGAGGGAGAGGATGGAGGGGGTGAGGGAGAGGAGGAGGGGAGGAGAGGTGATGGAGGGTAGGAGAGGAAGAGGTGATGGAGGGGAGGAGAGGAGGAGGGGGTGGAGGGTGATGGAGGGGGAGAAAGGGAGAGGTGATGGAGGGTGGGAGAGGGAGAGGAGGAAGGGGGAAGTGATATACTATGGGAGGGAGAGGAAAGAAGAGTGTGAGAGAGGGGGAAATGGGAGGGAGGGAGGGAGATAGAGACAGGGGAGGGCAGAGTGAGGAATGGGGAAAGGGAGAGAGAGGAGGACGGTGAGGAGGGAGACGGAGGATTAGAGGAGGGAGAATATGAAGATGTAGCGCTAAAGGAGAAGAGAAGGTGGGTGGAATGGAAGGGGGGAGGGAGGAAGGAAGGATGAGAGGAAGGAGGGAAGAAGAAAGACAGTAGGAACGGCGAAAGGCCGTTGAAAGGCACTGAGGGAGAGATTGTGGGCGGGTTGAGGGAGGAGAGGTAAGGGGAAAAGGAGTAAAGGGGAATAAGGAGATAGAAGGAAGAGGAAAAGAAAAGTATGTAGAAGAGAGAGGGAGAAAGGACGAATGTATAAGAGAAAGAGAGAACGAAACAGAATGGGGCGTTGAAGGAAGACAGGCAAAAAAAAAAAAAAAAAAAAAAAAAAGAAAAAAACATGCAGAGACAGAGACGGGCGCCAGACAGCGAAGGGCCGTCAGAGCGAGAGCCAGAGAGCACGAGGAAGGAACAAGTTCAATCACTGCTAATGGAACTTCTCAAAATCCTTCTCTAGGCCAAGCCCCCAGTCACGAGTGTGCAGAACAAATAGGCGTGAAGTCCTGTCACTCGTCTCGGCGCCCGAAAGCATCCATTCCGCCGTCATCGCAGATTAAATGGATCCGCTTGACATGACAGCCTGCACGCATCAAGGCCTAACAAAGACAGGCATGGCGCGCCTCGATAGCCCTCTGTCCTCTCCCTTCCTCCCCTCCTCTCTCCTCCTCCTTGCCCTTCCTTCTTATATCCTCCTCTTCTGCTATATCCTTCCTCCCTATATCCTCCCCTTCGCTCTCCCCCCCTTTTAATCCTTTCTCTTCCGTTCCCTCTCCTCCCTTCCATTTGCTTTCTCTTCCTCTCCTCCCCTCCCTTTTGTACCCATCCCTTCTCGTGTCCTTTCCTCTCTCTTCTCCTCCCGTCCCCTCTCTTTCTTTTCCTTCCCTTCCATCTCCCCTCCTCCTCTTCCTCCCTCTCGCCTCCTTTTCCTTCCCTTCCTTCTCCTCGCCTCCCTTCCTCCCTCTCGCCTCCTTTTCCTTCGTTTCCCTTCTCCTTTTCCTCCCTTCCTCCCCTATCGCCTCCTTTTCCTTCGCTTCTCTTCTCCTTTTCCTCCTCTTCCTCCCCTCTCGCCTCCTTTCCTTCACTTCCATTCTCCTTCCTCCCTTCCTCCCTCTCGCCTCCTTTTCCCCTTCCTTCCCTCTCTCCTCCTTTTCCTTCTTCTTCCCCTTCTCCCTCTCCTCCGCTTTCCTCCTCTTCCCCGAGGCGATGCTTCACAAGCTTTGTTCCGGGTGTGTCTCGCCGCCTTGGCCTCGGTCTTGGGAGTCCAGACCCCTCGTTCGCCCCCGCCCACACACCCTGCCCACACACCCCGCCCACCCATGCCTCCCCCTCTTCCTGTCCTCGTGTCTCTTTCGCCCACCCCTACCAACCCCTCACCCACTGTCCCACCCTTCCTTCCTTCCCTCCCCTCTCCCTCCTTCCCTCTCCCTTCCATCCTTTGCTCCCCTCTTCTCTCTGTCTTTATTCTGACGATGTTCTATGCTGTCTTTTATCTTTTGTCTTTATATTCTATTAATTCCATGTTACTCTTTGTTCAGTCTCACACGTTTGTTTTCTTTTTCTCTACAGTGCTTTTAGGCTTACGTTTTTCTAAGAGTCAGGATATTTAGAGTATTTTTTAGATAGCAGTCCATTATGATTGGACTTGTATACGCGTTTCCGCAGACTTGTTTCCCCAAATGACTTTTCCAAACCCGCCCATGCCCCCCCCCCCCCCCTGCAGGTTCCCAAGCCCTCCCTCCCTCTCGCCCGAATTGGTGCTCCGTCGCCCTAGCCTCGCTCCCGGGAAGGGCCTGGCAACAGCGGCGTACTTTGCGCATCCAATTCCAATTTTGTGGTTGTCATTACGCCTCGCGTCCGGGCGCTGGAGGAGGCTTCCGTCGCGCGGAATGGGGGCGCAGGGAGAGGAGGCGACTGATAGAGAGAGGGTCGGATTGGTTGGTAATTCCTCCCTTTTTTTCTCTCTCTTTCTTTCTTTCTTTCTTTTAATTGTCGGTCTCTCAAATTTGGAGAACGAAAATCCAAGCAATGGAAGAGGCATTGGTATGAACCTTGCGCATAAGACGATCCAAAACAACACCAAAAATAGAGTCGTGTTGGTCGATGCTACACCGAGTGTGCGTGTATGTATGTGTGTGTGTGTGTGTGTGTGTGTGTGTGTGAATCGATGGTTATTGCAGAGGGCTTGGCTGGCCGCGGACAAGTCGTCGTCTCCGCGCCGTTCCCGAGTTCTCGGGATGAAAGGAAAAGGATTCTCTCACGATGACGGGGCACTCCCGATCACCTCCAGAAGAGGCCACACGCCACCCATTTCCGCAAGAAGGGCGAGGAGTCGCCGCGCCAAGGCCGCCCGCGGGAGGGACAGAGAGGACGGGGCGAGCGGGGACGAGGACGGAGGCGTGCAATTGCGAAAACAACACTTCAGTGGCACTTCGCTTTAGGAATCGCGCGAGGGGGGGGGGGGGGGGATGCGCATATAAATAAACTGGAACAATACATCCGCAGAGAGGGAGAGGGACTCGAAAACGGACATTTTCTGACAAACCTTGTACGCATTAAACACGAATGAATATTCTTTTATAGCATAAAAGAAATGAACTCTTCACAAGTATGTAACATAAGACCTTTCGATCTTGAACTTTGTTGTGAAATCCGAGTTGCTGAAGTAGCCTAGGGACAGGGACGTCTGGAATGCTCGGCCGCTGAAACGTGCCGCCTCCAACCCGCTGCTCGCACGGTCTCAAACTTGTTTTTTAGCGTTCGCACTCACACGTTTTATTAAGTAGTGTTCTTTATTTCCAGTCTTATATTCTTTATGTCTTTGTAATGCAAGGTCTTTAATTCTGAAAAGAACTCAAAAGGATAACAGATAAGAGAAATGAACCCGGCTGGGAAACAGGGAGTGGGGAGGAAAACAAGGGAAGAGGAGGTCAAGAGGAAGAACAGGGTGGATGGAGAGAAGAGGAGGAAGAATAGGAGTAGGAAAGGGAGGAAGAATGGGAGTAGGAAAGGGAGGAAGAGGAAGATTGAGAGGGAGAAGTAAAGAGACATAAAGAGGGCGAGGAAGAGGGGAAAGGAGAAGGGGGCAAGTGGGTTAACCGTCTCTTGTCGCCCCTCACTCTTTTGTGCGTAAGGACTCTCTCCCCTCTCCTCTCCCCGTCCCTTCTCCCTCTCTCTCCCCTATCCCCCTCTCCCTTCCCGCCTCCCTCCCTCCTCCTGGGCTGCCCCCACTCCCTCCTTCCCCCTGGGCTGCCCCCACTCCCTCCCTCCCCCTGGGCTGCCCCCACTCCCTCCCTCCCCCTGGGCTGCCCCCACTCCCTCCCTCTTTCCGTAAAGATCGTGAATAATGTATGATGTCAAAGATTCATATCGGCCGACGAGATGTATGGGAAATTTTCGAATATTGATTGAGTAGAATCCGTTGGCTTCCTCTCTTGTTTTGCTTTTGCTCGAGAAGTGAGGGCGAGCTCGCGGCGGCGGCTGGCTGCGGGCGAGCGCGAAAGGGGCTGGCAGAGGGAGCAGCAACAGCAAGCAACAGTAATACAGCAACTGCACAGACATCGGGACGAAAACTGTAAAACAATAAAACTTATAGTAGCAGTAAAGAAGTAAAATGATAGTACTAAAACCAAATCATGTTGCTAACAGTGATGATGGTTTATGCTCACACCAAACGTACTCCGTGGCCCGTCCTTCTCGCCGGAAGGTCGATGCGCCACTGCGACCGCCACGAAAGCGATTCGCGAGTAAACATAAGAGTGTATTAATCACCTCCACTGACCGGCTTGGAGTGTCAGGTCGCCGCGTCGAGAAAACAGGTCATTCAGGTTATAGATATAGATTCTCCTTTTTTTCTCTAAAAGAATATGATTTGGTCGTAGCTACTGAGTAAAGGTGAGATTGTGCGCGTGTGTCTATACCGAGTACGCGCTTGTGTGTGTATGAGTGTGCATATGTCTGCACGTGATTGTGTATGTGTACTTTGTGTGCGTATGTATGGATCTGCACGCGCTTGAGTGTGTGTGTGTGAGAGAGAGCAACTATATAATGTAATTGTATGCTCGAGCTCATACACGTTTCAGTCCCTGTTCATCGAATGCACAGGTGTGACTTGGTGAGCGGGCCACGGCCGTGCGGCGTGCGTGTGCGTAGCCGAGCACGAGCCGGTCGTGAATACTTAATTTTGATGAGGGAAAAGCGGCACCTCGTGACAAAGCAGCCATCCTCTCCGCCCCTGTGGCATTAAAGGGACGTGACAGCCATTATCCAATCACTGTGTAAGTTCACAAGACGATTATTCCCTGGAAGTTGTTCCACTCTTCCCTTTCATGACGATGATATGAACTTCAATTTGCGAAGTAGTGTGGTAATTCCGCAAAAAGCGAGTGTGTGTATGTATTTAGTTATCCATACATATAGATATATGTGTATAGGTGTGTGCAACCGTAGCGTTATTGTTTCGTTTTCCACACACTTAGTGGCAACACTCGCTGTCGTGCAGATGCTGAACCCCGATCGTCTTAGAACAGCCATGTGTTCGTCTGTGCGTTGGCATTTGTAATAAAATAAAGACGCACGGTATTATTGGTAGGCCTATATATTATGCCTTGTTGATATCCTCCCGTGCGGCTTCTTTCGCGTTCAAAACAAGCTTCTCATCCACTCTTCTTGTTCTCCTTCGCTACATTCGTAAGATATAAGATCTTTCGGAAATCTGTTCTAAGATATGTTTGCGAAATGTTTACATTCTCGACCAGTCGCGGTTTGCGCCGCGGGCTCAGTGTCTGCGCCCTCAGCGCCACGACGCGCTCGCATGGCCGCCCATCACCCTCCCGTCGCGTTCGCCTAATAAATGGTATTTGCGCCAGTCGTCCTCATCCCTTACGTTCGCATAAATTAGCATGCGTTCACAAGGGCCTCCCACCACGCGCTCCACTCTGTGCGCGCGTTTGTGTATCCTCTGCGTTCACGAGTTCCGCCGCTCTGCTTCCCGCTTGCCCCGCGTCCCTCGCTCGGTCTGAAAACTGTGCGCTTTTCAGTCTTATTGCACGCTTTCGCCGAGGCCCGTCACGCTGCAACGCAATGATACTCTGCCAAGCCATTCGGGCGATTTGATTGCAATGAATCGTTTTTTAATCCTTTTTGACTCTCGAACACAGTTGTTGTTGATTCGCCATTCAGCATTTTGCTGTGCGGTTCGGTCTTACGTCATGAATTAATTAAATTCATGAGGGGACTTGCACTGGAATGCCTTAATTGTTACGCCGATTAGCGACCTACACTTGACTATTCATTCTCGTTACCAATGAAAATATGGGTTCAAATACTTATTATATCCCATTTGTATCAACATTTATCGTTAAATTAATGTAGCAGAAGGAAGAGAAATCAACAAAATGCAGATTTTCCAAATTCCAACAAAGCAGGACAAGTAAACAGATTCTTCCGAATTTTAATTCCAAACCTTAACGAAGACTGCCTTCCTGATGTTTATAAACTTGTGCGAAACATGTTGTGCCTCGGGAGCACGAGCGGCCGCCTGGCGAGGCTCGACGCTCCCATGGATGCCAGGGGGGGGGGGTGGGCTTTATTAAGTTTGGCGAATTACGACAGCATTGGGCACGGCACTGTCATTGTGCTTTTATGCTTGGCTCTTCATTCTACCGTTGTTATTGTTATTGTTCTTCCCATAGCTATACGTTTTGCTTTATGGATTATTTTGCTTTAGTTGATGTTATTATCATTATTTGCTGTTATCATTATTGACATTATCATTATAACTATAATAAGACTATTATCATCGCTACTGCTGTTAATATTGTTCGTTTCGGCTATACAATCATTCACTTACTAATTTACAAGTCCGTGTTTCCTCATTGTTTTCCAGCATACAGCATCCCCCACGCAAGAGCTCTGAGCCGGTGTCCGTGCATTCAAACTCATGTGCGTGCCAACCTTGGATCTTTTGCGTGCGCGCGTGGAAGCATAATGCTGAAAAAACTGACAAATAACGAAAAAAGGCTCTATGATTCCGTAACACTAAGCCGCTGTTGGCCCTGAAATAGAGTGGACGAATGCTCATCGATTCCCTTCGTGTTTATTGGTTTAATTCCTAATCGGAGGAAGGAAAATGACGGAGGTGCTGAGAGAGAGAGAGAGAGAGAGAGAGAGAGAGAGAGAGAGAGAGAGAGAGAGAGAGAGAGAGAGAGAGAGAGAGAGAGAGAGAGAGAGAGGATTTTAACTGCTTTGGAAAGTGAGAGGAAGAGAGTGAACAGGGGAGAGACAATAGAAATAAGATGAGGAAAAAAGAATTTTGCAAAAGATAAGTTTATAAGATAAAAAGAAAAGAAAAAACAATGACAGAAATAGCCACGTACTTAATAAACAATAAG
>NC_091551.1:34497888-34502888 GCF_042767895.1 Penaeus vannamei | reverse complement strand
AGGGGGGAGGTAGGATCTGGATGCTGTGTGTGAGCGGGGGGAGATGAGGGCAAAGGAAAGGGAAATAGGTGAGGGCTGAGGAAGGGGGAGGGGAGGGGGTAGGCTGTTATCGGAATAGGCTCGGGTGATGGGATCATCTGATAGGAAAGTGGGGGGGGGGTGCTCTGAATGGCGTGTCTGGCGCGATGCTTCACTGGTTCGCTTTGTCCACGTGTCTTAAAAAGTATTCGAATCTTGTTAGGTTTCTAAATAAAACTTCTTTCTTTCTGTGTGTCAGCAAGGTCAGCAACAGGGGTCAGCAACGGTTAAGGGTGAGACAAACCTATTTTCTAAAGACATGTTTCTTTTTCTCGCAGGTAAGCAGATCCTGGTTCAGCGCCTCCTCACTGGGCGGCGCTCCGGTGGTAACGTGTCTGTTTCGCGTTTCAAGTCCAACTCTCTCTGTGTAGACCAGTTTTTTGTGTAAGGAAAAAACTATATATATATATATATATATATATATATATATATATATATATATATATATATATATATATATATATGTGTGTGTGTGTGTGTGTGTGTGTGTGTGTGTGTGTGTGTGTATGTGTGTGTGTGTGTGTGTATGTATATGTGTATATACGTATATACCTATATGCGTATATGCATATATACATATATATATATATATATATATATATATATATATATATATATATATACATATATACATATATATATATATATATATATATATATATATATACATATATACATATATATATATATATATATATATATATATATATATATATATACATATATACATACATACACATTATTATTACACATTATCGGGGTTTCTTCACACACACACACATATATATATATATATATATATATATATATATATATATATATATATATATATATATGTGTGTGTGTGTGTGTGTGTGTATGTGTGTGTGTGTATATATATGTGTGTGTGTGTGTGGAATTCATGCTGAACAGATTGCAACAGGAACAACGAAGGGAAGGCCAAGAAAACACACGAATATGCCGAAGGCCTTTTCACTATTGCTTCGTCAGGGCATATGCTACATGAGGTACATAGAGGAGTATATATACAATTCCTGGGTGATCAGGTCACGTCGGTAATCAGGTGAGCGACGACCTTGGCTAGTTCGTGGCTCCCCGTAGCGGTGTTGATGTTGTTAGTTGTATGAATGAACGGGCGGCTGATAGAGGAGCTTTCTTAGCCAGGCGGTGTGGAGCACTTCGTGGAACGTGGTCTGGCTCCGCTACGTGGACGACATCCTCGCTGTAGTACCAACCAGAACGAACCTGCCTGATCTCCTTCATAGACTCAATGCAGTGCACCCCTCCATCCAGTTCACCACAGAAGAAGAGAGGGATGAGCAACTCCCTTTCCTGGACACCATGATCCACAGGAGATTAAATGGACCGGTATTTTCAGTATACAGAAAACCCACAAATAAAGATGATTTCATTCACTATTTTTCTGCCCATAGTAAGAGAACCAAAGAAGGCGTGGTCATTGTTTTTTTTCCTCCGAGCCCTCAGAATATGCAGCCCTGAGGTCTTGGAGGATGAGATGAAACACGTCTGCAACACCTTCCAACACCTCCACTATCCCCGCTCCATGCTCATCCACCTCCGACGCAAGGCCGAGAAGATCATGAGCAGGCCGAGAGGTGAGGACACACAGAGTAGAACTCAGAGGATAATCATCCCCCACTCGGGAATTGACTGAGCACCTGCAGGCCCTGGTGGGCCGTACTCTCAAGATAGCTACGTCTTCAGGCAAGAAGATCGGAGACATCGTGAGGGAAAAGAGGTCAAACTACAACAGACCCCTCAGCCAGGTGTACAGCATACCTTGTGGGGGCTGTGATAAGGTATACATAGGCGAGACATCACGAGGACTGCACGAACAACGAATCAGTCAACACCGCAGCGCTCTCCGACGCCATGACACGAGAAGCGCCTTCGTTGTTCACGCAGACACCGATGGTCACCTCCCGAAGTGGTCCCAGGCCTCCATCATAAAGCAAGGCCTGGCCCCACGACAAAGGAAGATGGTAGAAGCGGCGTTCATTCATACAACTAACAACATCAACACGTGTGTGTGTATGTGTGTATGTGTGTATGTGTATATATATATATATATATATATATATATATATATATATATATATATATATGTATGTATGTATGTATACAGTGAACCCTCGCTATAACGCGATTTCGCTGCTTCACGGATTTGCATTGTGCATTGTGTTCTCCATTCTGATTGGCTAAACAGTCTCTTCGCTTCTTCTCTACCTGTGTGTCAATAACGTTACGGTTTAATATGTACATGTACGTAAAACAGTTTGCCAAATTTAAGTTTGCAAATTTTCTCTAAAACACATGAAGCATTCAGTTCGTATTGATGATTAGAATTATTATTTTACAGTACAGTAGTTATTTGTAAAAAACGTTTATACAGTACTTTTATTTGTCAAACAAATGCTTGGGCCCGTAAAAAGGTTTTGTTCTTTGGTTTCAATGTATTGTAGAGTATTTCCTTGTATAATAATTGTTAAAAAGATAAAGGTTACTACCGGATTTCGCCTATCACGGGTTCTTTTTGGAACGTAACCTCCGCGAAAAACGAGGGTTCACTGTATATATATATATATATATATATATATATATATATATATATATATATATATATATATATATATATATATATACATACATACATATATATATATATATATATATATATATATATATATATATATATGTGTGTGTGTGTGTGTGTGTGTGTGTGTGTGTGTGTGTGTGTGTGTATGTATATGTGTGTGTGTGAGAGAAAGAGAAAGGGAGAGATTTTACGCGTTTATTGAATTTTCTCTTTTTTATATTTTCCTTTCTTTTTCCTTCATACCAATTATCATCCACTTTCTTTCCTCCTTTCTTTTCCGTTTCTTGACCCACCTCTCCTTCCCATTTCGTACACGTCCTTCAAGAAGGGATTATTCAAGAACGAATCACTGGCTTTGCTCCCGATGATGGATTCCAGGAACAACTTTGGTGCAGTTTTATGGAAATTAAAACAAAATAATGAACTTTCTTTAAACTTCTCGTGTTTCTCATTAATGTTAAAAGTGTAGACATGTTGGTTTTCTTTATTACGACTAAATTATTTCTTTCTAATGAGATTCATGCTGATGAGTCGGAAATGTAAGTTATTCTCATCTCCGCGTGATCATTTTATGTTGGGATGTATTTCGCTGAGGGATATTAATGAAGATTTTTCGGTTGTTAGCGCTTACCATGTGTAAGAGAGAGAGATAGAGAGAGAGAGAGAGAGAGAGAGGGGGGGGGGGGAGGGAGAGAGAGAAAGAGAGAGGAGGGGGCGAAAGAGATTTATATGGTTTTATGTATCCATACATTTATGTATTCTATTTTATTTTTATCCCTGTTTAACTATACCAAGTTTAAACATTAATATGACTGGATAAAGACTTTGGCCTTTGGTCTTTTTGCCTCAAGTAAAAGTTCTTCGTGATGATATCTCTCACGGAAAAGAAAAGATTATTCTGAGCGGAGGCTGGGGCCTTGGGAGGGAAGAAGACCTGTGCATACGCGAAGAAAATTACATGTGAGAGCCACAGTCAGACAAATAGAGGGAGAGGGAGAAAGAGAAGAAGGAGAAGAAGGAGAGGGAAAGGGAGAAGAAGTAGAAGGAAAAGGAGAGAGAGAGAGAGAGACTGAGTAGCAGAAGAAAAGAGGAGGCACAGGGGAAGACCAAGGGAGTAGAGAAAAATCGGAGGAAAAGAAATGAAAGAAGGTGTGAAAAGAAAAGAAAAAGAGAGGAAGGAGAGGGAACGAGAAGAAAGGAGAAAAAAGAGAGAGAGAGGGAAGTGAGTGAAGGAGAGCTTGAGGGGGGGGGGGGGGCTTAGCCTGGAAGTTAGCGAAACTAAGAAAGCCCTTAAATGAGATGCGCTCAATATTTGCTAAAGAACTTATGCTGTTAATTACTCCTCCCTTGCCCCCCCCATCCCCTCCTCTCTTGCCCCCCCATCCCCTCCTCTCTTGCCCCCCCCCCCCATGCCCTCTTGTTATTTCGAAGCTGTTTCCTTCTCTAAACCTGTTTTCTTCTCTTCTAGTTTTCCTTAGTGTTATTTTTTTGCTGTTTTTTTTCGGTGTGCTTTAATCATCGTCGGAGTCATCTTTCTTCAGTGTCATTATTGATTTTGTCTTTATTTTCTTCTCTTTTTTTGCCCCTCTTTTTTCGTAGACTGAGGAACGGAGATGTTTTCTTAAGGAATTGCCCGCCTTTAGTAACGAATCTTCCAAGACCCGAACAGAGGGCTGCGAAGCTTCACAATGACTGTTTGCGTTTTCATTTTGTTTACGTTTAGTTGATATTGTTATAATATAATTATAACTGATTTTTAACGAATGAAGCTAACCAAAGAAAGAATTAAGAAGAAAGAGAGCGAGAGAGTGAGAGAGAGGAGGGTAATGAGAAAGAGACAGAGAGAGAGAAAGAGCGAGCGAGAGAGAGAGAGAGAGAGAGAGACTGAGAGAGAGAAAGAAAGAAAGAGAGCGTGAAAGAGAAAGAGAAAGGAAATATGAAAGAGACAGAGAGAGAGAAAGAGAGAGAGAGAGAGAGAGAGAGAGAGAGAGAGAGAGAGAGAGAGAGAGAGAGGAGGAGGGAAATGAGAAAGAGACAGAGAGACAGAAAGAAAGAGACAGAGAGAGAGTGAAAGAGAAAGACTGAGAGAGAGAAAGAGAATGAAAGAAAGAGAGCGAGAGAGAGAGAGAGAGAGAAGGGAAATATGAAAGAGACAGATAGAGAGAGAAAGAAAGAGAGCGAGCGAGAGAGAGAGGAGGGAAATGAGAAAGAGACAGAGAGAGAGAAAGAAAGAGAGCGAGCGAGAGAGAGAGAGGAGGGAAATGATAAGAGAGAGAGAGGGAGGAAGGGAAAGAGGAAATGCTGC
>NC_091551.1:34458360-34460860 GCF_042767895.1 Penaeus vannamei | reverse complement strand
TTTGGGCTCCCTGGGTACATAAATATTCTTATGTGCGCTTTCCCTTCCCTCTTTCTCCCCCCCCCCCCCCCTCTCTCTCTCTCTCTCTCTCTCTCTCTCTCTCTCTCTCTCTCTCTCTCTCTCTCTCTCTCTCTCATTCCCCTTCCCTTCCCTCTCCCCCTCCCCCCTTTTTACTCCATCTATTTCTGAATACAGTCTATAGTTACAATATATCTACCTGTCTACCTGTCTGTTTCCCACCTGGAAATCAATCCATTAATTTCTATCAGGTTTGTGTCATTGTGTGGCTTGTAATCTATCTTTTCTCTTATTTCAGGTGAGTAGTTTACCTGTCAGCCAGACGAGGTTTTCGAGTAAGTACAGCCTCGCACTTCGCCCTCGGTCTAGGATACTCTTCGGTGTGTGTGTGTGTGTGTGTGTGAGAGAGAGAGAGAGAGAGAGAGAGAGAGAGAGAGAGAGAGAGAGAGAGAGAGAGAGAGAGAGAGAGAGAGAGAGAGAGAGAGAGAGAGAGAGATTTTAATACGTTAGCAAGCGCAGTATTGTTGTTGTTTTTTGTGACTGTCGCGGCAGGTATGTTTACGTTCAGTTGGCATCACCGCATTAATATACGAATGAAATTAATTTTCCGCATATGGCCGTATGGTATGGTACTGAAATTAGAAATTATAATAGGGATGGTAAATTGATTATTATTATTATGCTAACGGATGGTGAAGTTAGTTATAATAGTAAAGATTATTACAATGGGGGAACTAGGTCAATGGTGATTTTGAGAATGAAGCATACTTGAGGTTGATAAATCTATTAGTTGATAATGGTAATGGTATTGATGATGGTTATGATTGCAGAGACGGGTATGGTGGAATTTTATCTTGCTTTAACCGATTCATTTACCAGTTATGTTTGATGTGCATTAAATTCTCTCTCACTCACTCACTCACTCATTCACTCTCCCTCTCCCCCCCCTCCCTCCCTCTTTCTACCCCCCTCTCTCTTTCTCCCCCCCCCCTCTCTTTCTCTCTCACTCTCTCTCTCTCTCTCTCTCTCTCTCTCTCTCTCTCTCTCTCTCTCTCTCTCTCTCTCTCTCTCTCTCTCTCTCTCTCTCTCTCTATCTATCTATCTATCTATCTTTCGCTTTCTTTCTGTCTCTATCTATCTATCTCTATCTCTCTATCTATCTATCTCTATCTCTATCTCTATTTTTTTCTCTTTCTCTTTCTCTCTCACTCTCCCTCCCTCCCTGCCTCCCTCCCTGCCTCCCTCCCTCTCCCTCTCTTAGCAAAGATATAAAGGAAGTCTCCCCCTTGGCTCTACTTGGCTCGGGACAGATCTGGGACACTTGAGTTTGCTATATATAAATATCACTTTACTGTTTAGATTGACGCTAAGGCAAAAGCACTTTAGCGCCCAGACTCTTGAATAAGTGTTTTTTCCCACGTTCCTTATCTCATGTGCTTTACTTGTTGATCTTATGTAAGTATTTATGTTTGTACGTGTGTATCTGTGTGTATGTATATGCGTTTGAATATGTATTGTATTTCTCTCTCACTCTCTCTCTCTCTCTCTCTCTCTCTCTCTCTCTCTCTCTCTCTCTCTCTCTCTCTCTCTCTCTCTCTCCCTCTCTCCCTCTCTCCTCCCTCCCTCCCTCCCTCCCTCCCTCCCTCCCTCCCTCCCTCCCTCTCTCCTCTCTCCCTCCCTCCCTCTCTCCCTCCCTCCCTATCTCCCTCCCTCCCTATCTCCCTCCCTCCCTCCCTCCCTCCTTCTCTCTCTCTCTCTCAGTGGGGAGCGTTCGAGCCCCAGAGCATCAGTTCCCTCCCTTCCACCCTCTCTCCATCTCCTCCTGTTCGCATTAACTTTACTGTTGGAGTTATCTATTGGTGTTTACGCTGTTGTTATCTAATGAGCAGGAGTGTTCTCACTGGCAGATGCTTGCTATATATCTAAATGCATTGAAATAGGCATTCCTTGGCATCAACACCAACAACAAAATCGAAGGTTATTTCTTGTATTGATGGTTTGAGAGAATATACTACACGGCAACGCTTATAAGAAACTTTCATGCCGATAGACAGGTGAATCGGGAGAGCGTCGGGACCAATTACGCTGGACGCATTCGCTTCTGGCACTATGGGGCGCGTGGCGGGGGGGGGGGGGAGGTGGAGGGAAGGGGGGGAGAAAGGAAGACGAACTGACACACTGATCAGGGGTTATTAGTGCGCCCTGCGATGGGAGTGAGGGTAGTGTTGGGGTTCTGGGAGGGGAGCGACTCCAAGATCGGTGTCTTTTGTGTTCACACGCATGCACGCACGCACGCACGCACGCACGCACACGCACGCGCACACATATACACACCTCTCCCTCTCGCCCTCTCTCCCTCTCTCTATCTATCTTTCTCTCTCTCTCTATCTTTCTCTCTCTCTCTCTCTCTCTCTCTCTCTCTCTCTCTCTCTCTCTCTCTCTCTCTCTCTCTCTCTCTCTCTCTCTCTCCCTCTCCCTCTCC
>NC_091551.1:34431796-34432860 GCF_042767895.1 Penaeus vannamei | reverse complement strand
CAGGAG
Source organism: Penaeus vannamei (assembly GCF_042767895.1). Taxonomy (NCBI): domain Eukaryota; kingdom Metazoa; phylum Arthropoda; class Malacostraca; order Decapoda; family Penaeidae; genus Penaeus; species Penaeus vannamei. The sequence goes on along the minus strand of NC_091551.1, from coordinate 34,432,854 downwards.
CTGTATATCTGATATTTTGAAGAAAAATTGTTTGGATTAATGTCAGTTAATCTTGCGCTTTACTTTTATTTGTTGTTTATGCACTTTTTCCATTTTTGTCAATACACGCTTGTTTACAAATGTGTGTAGAAAAGACATTCTTGTCTTTGATCAGCAAATAAAATTTCAAAGTTTTTATATGCCATTTTCATTGCAGAACTAATAGATCAGATCTAAAGCACGGGATTCAATAAACAGACAATTACAATTATTTTAAAATATTAACTGAACGCAAACCCGTGGTCAGATTGACCCAGGCCTCATCAATGTGTGTATGTATTGTGTGTGAAAGATCTACAAATATACAGTTTTTAACACTTTAGTTAGAATCTTTGTTTTATATTTCATATACATTTTGAACCCCTTTTTTCACACAAAACGCCATGCCATGTAGTTGATAACTAGGACACCCACAGACACATATAATTATATATAATTATTTATTTTTATTTTTTCATAGATGATGGGGGCTTCAGTGAATCGACTAATTTTGGGGATGTTTATTAAATTTTTGGGGGATACTTTTAAAACTAAAATGGTAATAACTGTAGAAAGGGGGAAGACAAATAGTAATGTTCATGATAGGAAATATGTATTGTTATTCGAACGGTGTCTAATCCTGATGACAGAGGCGACGTGTTCACATGTAACGTCACGATTTCTATCAGCTGGTTCGAGGTTGCTTCATTAGCCGTTTCTCAAACATTGACAATATTCGGCCAAACATTTTTCGTCAGGTTTGTTTATTATCCCTCGCTTGGCCATCGAAGGACTTCCACGTGGTGTTAGCAGGGAACTACTTCGGAACTGCCCTGGGCGTGTGTATAGGCAGTTATCCTCATTGTTTCTGAAGGGCCAAGGCATAACAGTGTACTGATGGGACGATTTTTTCTAACAATTCGATATATTTGTCTAAGAGGCATTTTCCTGTTTCGCCAATATCATGTAGGGAGATCCACCCCACATATCGCAGGTCACGCGGCCGCTCCTCGCCGTTTTATAGATAATATATATTTTAT
>NC_091551.1:34411796-34416796 GCF_042767895.1 Penaeus vannamei | reverse complement strand
GGAAGCCCCGCCCACACGCCCCACTCCCCTCCCCTTCCCTTCGGTGACCAGTCTCCTAACAGCATCAGTAAGTCCCGACCCTTCACATAGGTACGACGTGTTTGCGTGTGTGACGAAACGAGAAAGAGGAAGAAGTAAAAAAAAAACACGAAAGAAACGTACAGTGTTTGTGTGGAATCTTGGCACTTTTTCATGATACATCATGTGCGTGGACACGTTCTCATAATACGGTTGAATATTGCGAGACTCAAAACAACTCGGATACTTGCCTTGGGGGAAGCAGGTATATAGGGCGAGTAGACTGCTGGAACGTATACTAATCAGAGGGAATCTCTATCACATAAGACCGCAATATGTTCAGTGTCCCCCAAACCATATACTTCAAAACGGCCAATGTAACGGTAACCATACGCGTCCGTTACCTTTCCCAGCCTAAGTCTAAGCCTGAGCCAGGGTCATGCACACAGATCGGAACGCGTGAAAGTTACTCTCCTCTCTTGTGCATTCGCCTAGGAAAAAGTACCTCTTATACGCGAGTATACACCATGCAGTACAGAATGTTGTATAATAATATAGGTTCGCGCGGAATGAATGTATGCTTTATGAGGCCAGGCAAGTGTACGCTGTTCTTGAAGTGGCGTCCAAAATTTCCCTTGTGTTTAGGATTCCCCGGGTATTTTTCTCTGGCTTAGGATGATTCACAGGGAAAGAGATTGAATCTGTATTTCTGGGTAGGTGTGTTCTCCGAGTGCCGTTGGGCCTATGAAATAGATGTGAGCTTGGTGATAATCGTGATAGTGATTTTAAAGAAGGTAATGACAGCACGGGTAAATGACGACGACGATAGCATATAAATACCGGCATGAATATCGCTTCCCTTTTGGTCACATGTTTCTTTGTTTTCCTTCTTGTGGCTTATTCTTTCACTTTTACTGTTTTTTTTTTTATGTTTGTTTGTTTCTTTTCCTTCTAAGCGAATGCATTTCACAGGAATATATAGAATAAAGTCGCGTTTCTTTCGCGGCGGGTTTCGTGACGCCGCACTTCCCCCGCAATGAAGGGCCCTTCGCCCGGGGCGCAGAACGAGGCCTGGCGTTATGACGGTCATTAGCCGCCACTTGGAGTGACATGTCGCGCACTTGAGTAAAGGATGTCGTGTTCTTTCTCGCCGCACGAGTAAGTATTGTGGAGATAAGGATGTGCACGAAAGTGCTAGCTTGTGTCGGGAACCAACTGAGCGAGTGTGACGGAGTTCAGTGAGTTTTGTTGATTTTACGGGCAATTTTCTCTAACGTTTTCTTCATCTCATACTTTTGACTTCTCAGTTCCCCGCTTATTTATTCTTCACATTATTTTTTCCATGTCCTTTCCTTATCCCTTCCTCTCTCTATCCTCATCGTTTTCATCATCATTCTTTCCTCGTTCATCCGCCCCAAGCCATCTCTCTTCTCTCATCCCTCACATTCATGGCTTTTCAGATCAGCGTTCCCAGAGTTCTTTTTTTATTTTTCTTCTCATCTGTTTTCCCTTCTCTCTCGTTGCTCTTCCTCCAGCTCGTCCTCTCCCTCTGATTCCTCAATTCGCCCTGGAACTTGATGCCTCAGCAACGCCAAACAACTTTCACCAGGTTGCCCGCGTCAACGTGCAGCCTTGTGTGTGTGTGTGTGTGTGTGTGTGTGTGTGTGTGTGTGTGTGTGTGTGTGTAGGGGGGCGCTCAGGATTGATGATTACTTTGTGCTTTTTTAATGTTCGCATCCTGTCTTCGAATAATAGCTATCATTCTGGTAGGCATTATACAATATTGTAAGGGAAAAATGTTAAGATAAGGAGCATGTATGTTTGCATATGTAGGTTACACACAGACACCGTGATGTAGGTTTAGTGCAAAGAAAACTATTTTAAGAAAATAAGAAACATCTGAAGCACAAACCAGTCTCCCTCTTCTTGGCACCACCACTCCCCATAGGTGTGGCACTGTGCCCAAATCGAGAGCGAAAAGGCAGCAGTTCCCCGTTTGTAAATACCCCGAGACTTTTCGCCGCGTCATGTTCGCCTTCGCCGGGGAGGCGGCACCGCGATCGGCCTCCCTGGGAACCGGTGCTGGCCCTGGAGGGGGGGGGGGGCAAGGCACTGCATATTAACATTATTTTTCTTCGTATAAATTTTTTTTCTTGTATATCATTAACGGCCGGAAAGCTTTGTGAGGTGGATATCTTATAATATTCAAAATAAAGTTTGAGTATCTGTATAGATAAGCAAACGAGCGCAAAACCAACAGATACGAATGGACGGGCGACATAGAGAAGCGAGCGTCGTTCGCGGTCAAGGCAGACGCGGCGCCTGACCCGAATGCTGCCGCTCTGGGCCGGCGGAGGCACGCGGCTCGGGTCTGGCTGGGAGAGGGTGAACGTACGAACACGTTTGTTTATATGGGAATGCATATATGTGTCTGTATATATATATATATATATATATATATATATATATATATATATATATATATATATATATATATATGAGTGTGTGTGTATGTGTGTGTGTGTGTGTGTGTGTGTGTGTGTGTGTGTGTGTGTGTGTGTGTGTGTGTGTGTGTGTGTGTGTGTGTGTGTGTGTGTGTGTAAAGAAATGGTGATATCTAGGGCCAATCTAGCGGTGGTCGCAAGCTCGTTTTGCGTCGAGTGTGCGAGTGTCGTGCAATCGTCGCATGAATTCTGTGAATGCAACACTGCCCTCTGGATTCAGCTCTCCCGGATGGGTAGCTGCTTAGGGTGGCGAACGAAGGACGGAGATGAACTCACAAACAGGCAAGAGAAACAAATCTTCCCGAGTCCCACGTGTTTAAGGAGACCCGTCTATAATGTGAAATGTTTTTCGCGCAGGTGATCCAAAACAGGCTGGGTTGGGCGGCGGGGAGGGCGGCGGGCGCAGCGCGGGGACCGAGGCAGAGACTCGCAAGCCTCGGGAACTGGCTGCTCATTTGCGTATCGCGCAGCGCTCGGTTGCGCGACACGCGGGCCCGTTCGATGTGCATCAGCTTGGCTTGGAGAAGGAAATTCGAGGCTCGCCTTTGGAAGAGGCAGGTGCGGTGACAGATCCCCTGAGAGCCAGCTGCCGTGGGACCTGAGATGGCCGCATCATCTCTTCCTGCGCACAGAACATAGTCTTGTATAGAAAGGTTTCATGGGGAAGGTTACAGCACAGCATAACAGCATAACTTGCTTTTGGCAGAGCATATTCACTAATTCAGCTGATAGGCTTATACAAAGAATAGATTTTTGTTTCTTTAGTTTTGCTTAGGCCACAACGACTTTCGGAAAAGTTAATGATATTAGAATGCTGTTGGTGAGGAACAGGAATGTGTAACATGTTGAACAGCTTCCATAATTTGCTTGAAGTAAGATGTGATTTTAGTTCCACAGTTTATTATTCAATATATATTCCCATACGCCTTGTTGTCCTACATGCACATTTCCATCAAGATTTAACATAATGTAAAGCGTTTTTCGTCGTCAAGCAGCGAAGTGTGCATGACATGCAAAACAGTTTGTCATGTTTTCCTTTACTTCAAATGGTGAGCGGTCTGTTTTCCTATTTTACTCATTGTTACACTTCATTACTTCCTCGTTTCATTTTGTATCACAATCTCCCCCTTCCTTCTCTTCTTTTCGTCTCTGCTCTTCCTCCTCCTATTCTACCCTCCCCCACATTCCTGAACTTCCCTCTTCGCCATCTCATTTTCATCCTAACGTACTGTGTCGACGCCGTCAAGTAGTACAAACAAACAAACAGCTGAGCAGCGTAGCCAGCTGTGTATATTCCCAGTGTTGCCAGGTCCCCATTCATGCTACGAGGGCGATCGTGAAGTTTTTTCTCTTAATCTGATCTCGATTGCAAAATCTGGATAATCTCTAACTCGCAAGAAAAAAAATCGACTTCTTGTTCTTCTTCTTCTGCTTCTCTTTCTCTGTCTTCTCCTTCGTAATCCTAATCGCATTGTCTTCCTTACCCACCTCCCTTTTTTATCTTTGAAATGCGAACCTTCTTTTTAGAAATCAAGATAAGCCAAAAACTTAGACAAGATTAATGCGTATAAAGCGAGAGATGGCAAGAGAGATATGAAAGATATCTAATCGATATTTTCCCGATTTGTTCGTTATTTTACTGAAGTGACCCCTGACAAAAAATATTAATGAGTTCGGATCCTACTGAAGTATCGGTTCCGAGGAAGAGCGATTTAATGGCCTTCGAAGCGCAGATGATGTAACTCAGCACCACTTCCAGCTGTCATAAAGATGGTACGAGCGAGCAGGGAGAGACAGGGGTGAAGCACGGGGAGGGGAGAGGAGGAGAGTAGAGGGAAGAGGGGAAAGGGAGGCAGAGGGAAGAGATGGCGTTGGAGCAAGGGGGGTAGAGGAAGAGATAGGAGCAGAGAAGGGAGGAGCGGGGAGATGAGGGGGACGGAACTCGCGGAGAGGAGATGGCCCGCGGCCGGCCCCGATCCAGTCACGGCTCCGCCATTGTTCTCTACTTTAGCGTGGAATGCGTTGCGAGTGATCGCTAGGCTGGGCGGCGGCGCTGAGGGCGGGGGCCGTGGCCTACGCTGGGCGGCGGCGCTGAGGGCGGGGCCTTGGCCTGCTGCCAAGCCAGGGGGCGAGGGAGGGGGGGGGGGGGGAGGGGATGGCGCTGACGGCGAGAACACCAGGGCCCTCCCAGGGCGAAGGCCCTCACCCCCCCCTCGAGCGGAAAGGCCCTGCTCTCTCTCTCTCTCTCTCTCTCCCTCCCTCTCCCTCTCTCTCTCTCTCTCTCTCTCTCTCTCTCTTTCTCTCTCTCTCTCTCTCTCTCTCTCTCTCTCTCTCTCTCTCTCTCTCTTTTCCTCTCTCTCTCTCTCTCTCTCTCTCTCCCTCCCTCTCCCTCTCCCTCTCTCTCTCTCTCTCTCTCTCTCTCTCTCTCTCTCTCTCTCTCTCTCTCTCTCTCCCTCCCTCCCTCCCTCCCTCCCTCTC
>NC_091551.1:34404296-34406796 GCF_042767895.1 Penaeus vannamei | reverse complement strand
CCGTGCGTCGGGTGGGGAGCGTGCGTCGTTGCTGGCGTCTTGCGACGAGCGTATTTCCCTGCTGCGCAAGAGGGAGTCCTGAGTATTTAGCCTCCGTCGCCTGACCTTATGCCTTGTCGGAAGGTCATCGCCATCACTCGGCCCACTCGTGAGTGCTTATTTATTCACGTGTGGATATGTTCATGTTTATAGATAAGGGTTGATGTGTTACATTATCCTCGTTCTTTGCATGTCCACTGGCAGAGGATGTTTATTATCCTTTTCCCGTGTTTTATAAACGACCATACATATAAACACGATTTCCCCTCGTCCATTATTAACCCTCCTCTCGACGACATGCCCTCCATCTGCGATAAGGGCGACGCAACCCCTCCGCGCTGAATAATTTAGGCCTCTCGCCACATAAATCTCCCCCCGCGTCGCGGCGCCGCGATAATGAGGTGTCCAGCGAGCGACAACTCCAAGGTTCGGAAATTGTACGGGAAATGAGTGAAAAGCCGCACATGCGCCGTCGGCCGCCGAAAGAGCCTTTCCTATCGGCTGAGGACCGCGGGCGTATAAGAGACGGCTGGGCTTCGGGGCCGAGTTGCAGCTGACCAGTGGGCGGGAGCGAGTCGGGAGCGTGGGAGCGGGCGCGAACGAGGAGACGACTCGACTTACCGGTACGTTTGGCCTTTTTCCGAGTTTGGACTTCGAAGGGAAGCTTTTGGTCCTTTCTTCATTTCTTTTGCAATCTTTTGCCTTTCTTTCTCTCTGATTCCTTTTTTTCCCTATTATCTCATTACTATAATGATCACTAATCTCTTGTCAGTTTAATTGGAGTTTCCTTTAAAAAGGTTGAATTATTGGACATTTCATTTGCGTTGGGAAACTCGCAGAAGGAAGTGGTAGAGCGAAGTTTTTATTTAAAGGTACTTTTTGTTTGTGTGCTCAGGGGTGGTTGTGGATTTTTCTCCATGTAAACTATCGATTTGTTGAGCTTTGGTATAATTTCTGCGTTTATAGGAGCAAATCTTTAATGATTAGAAAATGATTCTGTTCGTGTCAAAGCTTAGATGTCAACAGGAAATTAAGAAATGAAGACGTAAATTCTTTTATTCCAAGGGCATCAGGTGAGATAACACTTGAAATACCTTTTCCTTGTGTCTTCAGCCGAAAAAGGCGTTCGGTGTGTGCATAAGCCATGAATTATTATGACGATAGGTGAGTGAACAAATGAAGGATGGCAAAAAAAATTCTGGTAATTAAGAAAAAAGAAAATTTCTATAATTCTTGGCTTCAGTTCTGCAATCGTACTATTTAGATTTATTATTATTATCATTATTATTATTATTGTTATTATTATTATTATTATAGATTCTTTCTGCTTGATCCTTCGGTCGTTTTATCGGCCTGGGTCGGCGGACGGGGAGGAGGTCCTCGAACACCCCTTTAGCGCCTCCTCGAGGGTTCGCTTACGTAACGATGGGGAAAGGGGAGAGGGGGAGGAAGAGAGGAGAGGGAGAAGCTGATCTTGAAAGGAAAGGGAAGGAGGGTAGAGGGATGAGGAGAAAATAGGCTGGACATGTAGGGCTACAGGGGGAGTTTGCCTGTCCATACATCAGTCTTCCCGGTCTGACCTTTCTACTTCTCAAAACAACTGCGTTGGTCGTCTGGTTCTCAACGCCTCCGCACCCCCCTTCTCCCTCTCTCCCTCTCTCCCACTCTCCCTCCCTCCCTCCCTCCCTCCCTCCCTCCCTCCCTCCCTCCCTCCCTCCCTCCCTCCCTCCCTCCCTCCCTCCCTCCCTCCCTCCAATTCCTTCCCCCCTCCGCTTCTCCTTCTCCCTCCCCTGGCCTCTCTTCTCCCCCCTTCCTCCCCCCCCCCCCTGTGGCACCATGGCTCGCCGACCCCTCACCCTGACCTTGGCATGTGACGCAACGCCCTGGCCTTCTCTGACTGGGTGGCCTGAGCGAAGGGTGGATGGGAGGAGACTGAGAAAAGAGGAGAGAAAGAGATTTTGGAGGAATACTGGAAGAGAGAAAGTGAAATAAAGGGAAGGAAGGAAAGAAGGGACGAGGATGAGGAGAAAAGTGTGTAAGGTAAAACGAGGACTAATAAGGGAAGACTTCATGAAGGGAAGACATGTGTGATGTGGTGGGCAGAGGGCGAAGATCGTTGCAAATATAGTAACAGAAGAAAAAGTTAAAGAAGGAAAAACAAGTAGGAAGGAAGGAAATAGAAGGAAAGGGCAAGAAAGGCAGAGAAGAAGTGGGGAAATAGAAGAGAAGGACATTGAGAATAAAAAGAAGAATGAAGACCGGGAGAGAGGGCGTGGCGAAGGAAAGGAGAGAGCAAACAAGGGCCAAAGGAAGAGCGTCTAAGCGGCCGCCCATCCGCCCTTGTTTATTTTCCTTTCGGTTTGTGGAACGGGCGCCCGAGGGACCTGGCGCGCCCTCGGCAAACATGGGGGACCTCAGCCGCTGCGGGAAGCGCGGCCTCAAAGAAGCCCTTCAGGAGGCG
>NC_091551.1:34386796-34389296 GCF_042767895.1 Penaeus vannamei | reverse complement strand
CATGGGCTTCAGCGAGGCAGGTTTTGCCTGGGAGACCCACTGGAAGGTCACAGGGAGAAGTCATTTCCCTTCAGGAAGGCGGGTTTCCGAGTTCAGGAAGGAAGCTAAAGATTCTAGACTTTCTTAGGACGTAGATTCAGCTTCACGTTTGCATGTGATTGCGAATAACTGTATGAACGCATAAGAGCCTCTCTCTCTCTCTCTCTCTCTCTCTCTCTCTCTCTCTCTCTCTCTATATATATATATATATATATATATATATGTGTGTGTGTGTGTGTGTGTGTGTGTGTGTGTGTGTGTGTGTGTGTGTGTGTGTGTGTGTGTGTGTGTGTAGACAGACATATTTTGATATTGATCTGATTTGAGAGAATGTACATACAGCACAGTGTACATACCCAGACAGAGAGAGAGGGAGGGAGGGAGGAGGGATAGCAGGAAAGGAGGGAGGGAGGTGTCTCCGTGCCCAGCCTTCTTCTAATATATTTCGCGCTCCTTTCCCCAGAAACCTGTTCCCGCCGAACTTGATCCAGGCTTGCTTCGAAACGGTGAGTGTCGGATCCTCTTTGTTTCGCCGAAAGCGTTGGGGTTCTTTGATCCCGGAGTCCACAGGGAAGGGGTTGGGCGGGGGGAGGGGGGTGTCCGGGGTCGGAATCTAAGGCTGCCTTTAACGGCGGACTAAATGCTTTGCGCTGCGGTTGGTGATGATCTGATTTCACTGATTAAAGTGTGTGACTGAGTGAGTTTGTGTGTGAGCAAACGAGAGTGTGTGTGAGTGTTTTTTTTATTTGTGTATGCTTGAGGTTGCATGTTATCTTCTGGGACTGGAAGCAAAAGATATGTCACACTACTTCTTTGCCGACCTTTCTCGAGTGTTTTAATTTCTCGTCCCAAAGGCTGTCTAGTTTGGTTTTTTAGTCCCTTCTTTCTCCGCCTTTCTTCTATATCCAATTTATCATTCGTCTTCGCTCCCGTCCTCTTCGTACCTGGCCTTTCAGCTGCATCCCCGAAGTCCTTCCCGCCGAGCGACTCGCACCAGCGGCTCGCAGGGACGTCGCGAGACCAGCAACTCGGACGCCCTCGGCGCGTGTCTGCCTCCGGTCTTCGTCTTCCTCCTCGCCCGGTCGCCGCCTCCTCGGTCTTGCCTCCGAAGCCTCCTTTTCTTTCTCCGTTTCACAGCTGTCTTCTTCAGTGAATCTCCTCGCGTTTCTCTTTCCACTTATTGTTTCCTCTCTGCCCCTTCCTCCCTCCCTCCCTCCCCCCCCTCTCCCTCTTTCTCTCTCTCTCTCTCTCCCCCTTTCCCTCCCTCCCTCTCTCTCTCTCTCTCTCTCTCTCTCTCTCTCTCTCTCTCTCTCTCTCTCTCTCTCTCTCTCTCTCTCTCTCTCTCTCTCTCTCTCTCTCTGTCAGGGGTTTTGTGTTGCCCTGATTTGGTGGGTTATGGAGACACAATTCTGGGTCAGCTGTTTATTGATAGAAGTGGCTGGTAGGTAGCGTGGCGCGGGTTCTTGTGGGCAAGGAAGCCCAAGAGGGGCGCCGAGCGGGGCGCGCGTGGGGGAGCGCCCCCAAGGAGAGGTCTGGTCAGGGCCGTGGGCCCCGGTCAAGTGTGCTGGGTCAACTGTGTGTGGCCTCGAGCGCTGGTCGCGGGTCCCTAGCAGTGGAGAAGGCAACCCTTGTTCCTCAGATCGCCCGGCATACGCTACTCACCGTCGCCCCCGACGGGATGAAGCGGTCTCTGAAAAAAGCACACCAGAGGCAGAGACAGGGAGAGAGACAGGAGGGCATATAGGGGGGGGGGGTGTTATAGCAGGGGCCGTAATCAAGATATATCAGATTGCAAAGATTGTTATTACAAATATTTTCATGAATTTTCATTTTTTATTTATTTTTCAATAATGCACTGTCCAAAGATAGACAGAGGAACATGCTTAGGGAGACAATTACAATAGTCCGCGAAGACTTGCTTGAGTTGCAATTGTCTCAGATAACAGGAAATGAAAATCTACAAGAGATAAGCATTGTGCAAAACTACAAAGGAAGCAAAAGGTGTCGCAGTCCGCAAGGACTTGTCTTGAACGACGAACTTCCTTGGAAAAAAGAAAAGGTGCAACAATGCAGAGTTCAGAAGTGTGCAGTGCAATAATGCATAAACTATACGTCTGACTAATAGTGATTGTATCTCATTTCATTGAAGTTGTCTGTCACACGTCACCAACAGCAATTTGAGGCAAAGCAATAATGAAAACAGGTAATGCAGTCCTCATACTTCGGGAGCGACTCATTACATCAAAATATACTTCCTCAAAACAACATTTGCACGGAAAAACGTAATGCAAGATAAGAATACACGGTTGGCGCAAGTCGGTTATCATCCGGAGACAGTACGCATGTAATTCTTGTGCAATTAACGGGTTTCTGCGGGACGATGTGCGCATGTGGCTGTGTGAGTGCGTAGACGAGTTGATTAATTTAATGGGTGGGAGTTATGAAATGAGTAGTCAGAGTA
>NC_091551.1:34351796-34366796 GCF_042767895.1 Penaeus vannamei | reverse complement strand
AGAGAGAGAGAGAGAGAGAGAGAGAGAGAGAGAGAGAGAGAGTGAAAGAGAGAGAGAGAGAGAGAGTGAAAGAGAGAGAGAGAGAGAGTGAAAGAGAGAGAGAGTGAAAGAGAGAGGGAGAGAGAGAGAAAGAGAGTGAGAGAGTGAAAGAGAAAGAGAGAGAGAGAGAGAGCGAAAGAGAGAGAGTGAAAGAGAGAGGGAGAGAGGGAGAAAGAGAGAGTGAAAGAGCGGGAGAGGGAGTGAGAAAGAGAGAGAGAGAGAGTGAAAGAGAGAGAGAGAGAGGGAGAAAGAGAGAGAGAGAGAGAGAGAAAGAGAGTGAGTTTTCAGACGAGACTCGGCGCGAGAAGAGCTCCGCCGGACCCGGTCCTTCCGGCACATGACTCTCTCGGAGAGCGCTGCCCTGTCCCGCGTGTGTCTCTGCGCCCTTATCCCTTCGGCCTTGATAATCCTGTTGTGTTGCCGATAGAATGTTCTGCCTTTCAAACGAGGAATTCAGATTAAATATGAACAGAAGTTAAAAGCAATGATGTCAGTGGTAATAACAATAACAAAACCAAGATTGCTGATAATAATGATGATAATAATAGTAATATTAAAGACTAATAATACCAATAATAATGATGATTATATTATTGGTTAATAATGACAATGATTATGATGATAAAATATATTGTAAAATATGCCTAACATTAATTATATACCGTCTGCTTCGCCTTGCTTCCTGCAGCGTAATTGCGTAGTGCATGCTACTGCACCGGATGCATTCTCTCCTGTAGAGTTTCTGAGGTCACTTGCACGTCTTAAGATCTGAAGTACAAGCGAAAGTATGAAGGTAGCTCTAATAAGTATTAGTGAAATGTGCACTCCGTAAAGTAGCCGCGCACTTCATCAGTCAGCGCTCGACCTCCGCACAGAATATGACTTCGGCCAGGGGAGGCTCGACTTTCAGCAGAGGACACAACAGCCTTCGGTTGGCATTTGCCTCTCGGCAGATGATGCAACACCTCAATGATTGGCAGTCGACCGCCCCAGATGGCACTAGAGCCACACCCGCGAGGCTTGTCCCTCAGCAGATGGTCTTTTGTCTCAGCAGATGGTCCTGTGCCTCGGCAGACGATGCTCCACCTTGGTTAATGGATGTGTAACGCGATCCCTCACAGCTTTCCCTGTTTGCGTTTGCGCCGCGGCTTCCCACACTTGTCTTGTCTCCCAAGAGACGACGGAGGCGACAACTGCGTGCTCTTCTTACGACGGCAGATGTGGGCCGGTTATGTTACTACTCAGACTTTTTTCTTTTTTCCCCTCTCGCAGCGGAGACCAGTAGTAAATCAAGGACGCTTTATAGCTCGCGGTTGATGACAGCTGTAATTTGAAGGAGAAATGTAACAATCTAAAAATTAAACAACCTCTAAATAATGCTGCCACGTCTCTCTCGCGTCTGTGAGGATCACGTCGACTGGGGTCTTGTTATCCCACTCCGAAGCGTCACCCAATCCTCCTTCATGAGCCTAAATGAAGTTATGTCTACCGGAAGTACTACAAAAGTGTTAAGAACGACACGCATTCGCATTGTTTTTTTTCAGTCTTATGCACTATAGGACAATAAAGAACGTTGAAAGTTGAGTTTCATGGAGCTTAATAAGACCCCATTCACTTGTCACGAAGCATTTCCCACAAGTATCACATGTCGCATGAGCGTGTCTTTGTTTGTTTTGTGTATGGCACCGGTCCAAGGGACAGGAAGTGTGTGCGAGTTATTTTTCTGTAAAATTAAGTCTTTTATCAAGCGTTAATGTGTGCATGTTTTTTTTACAAGATATAAACAGTTCGCGGGTCCCTCTGCCAGAGTATGGCCAGAGGTTGGACTCCGGTCTCCCACTGAGATTGCCTCGATGGTGGGGACTCATTTGGATGAGGACTTCTTCGCCCGGTGCTAGGACGCCTTTTACTGAGATCTTGTTGCTTTTCAGGGATAGACCGATGGGAGGAAAAGTATAATTGGACTCGGAATGACAGCACAGCCTGTAAGTAGCGTGTCGAAGGTGTCGACCAGTGCCCTGTCTCACTGTTTCACTGCTGATGCACTTCTGGCCACTACTGCTGCAATTTCCGCACTGCTGTTGCTGCACAGTGACATCCCTCACTCATTTATTCATTACACTTTCAAATATTGTATGTTCTTCTCTTCTTTAATGTTGTATATGTAAATCGTTTGCAATGAACGAGTGAGAGATGTTCACTTCTGTGTTTATGTGTTTCTGTCTCACACAGGCTTTAGTGGTCCCGGGAATTCTTTGTTGGTGAAACTTGTCGGGTGTCTGTTAATTACCTCCGTTTTCTTTCCTTTCAGGTTCCTCTCTTATGTTTCGCCTCTAAGGCTGAAAGGATGCTCTATATTTGGTGTTTCAGTGTACTGTATGTTGTTCTTAAGGTGTTGGTGCCATGCTTGTCACTTCACAGTCGGTCTGCTCTTATTAATTGTGGGGTTTAGGTGTCCATAATAAGTATGATTTTCCGCAAGGCTGAAGATTCACGTAAAGATTCCACATCGAAACTCAGATCTTATCTAACCTGCTTTGAAAATCTTTTGGTTAAGGAATTTCAACTAATTTTGCCGTGACATATCAATTAACACCCTCCATTAGAGTATTTAACATACTATCATACTACTGATTATGTTGATTTTACCCCAGAGTTCAAACATGTCACATTTCTTTCTTTACCCAACTTTCTTGTCCTCTTTTCCCTAATCTCCCCTTGTATGTTTGTCTCAAGCATTATTGCAGATTCAGTGTCCAATTACTAAGTTGCATTATATCAATTAGGTCTAAACACGACTCCGGAATTTACCAAAATAACTGACGTTAGCATTAGATACATTATGCATTATCATAAGTTTGGTAGTTCAGTTCAGTGAATGCAACTTTGTAATTTGATCAGGAAAGATATTACGATGAAAAGATGTCTGGCCATTCTAAGCGCTTCCTCCTAACCTGCTTTACAGGATTACTTGAATACAACGTAACGGAAGCTTGGAGTAAGTACTTTTAGACATGTCTGTGTTATAATTGCTTGTTAGGTGTATTGTAGACGGTTCCTTTTGATACAGAGATTTGCATAGTGTGTAAACAGAAATTACCTTAAAGGTGTTTGGAATTTCTGAGGTTAGAGAATCCGTTACTCTCTAAAGTCACAGGAATGTAGTCATTTCTTACCCGTGACTGAGACTCCATTGTTTGCATTTGATTCACACTGGTATATTGGGTTCTCTTCCCTTGTCTTGCACCTCATGGAATGCAGCGTCTGTGAAGTCACTTCGCGTCACGTAAGCTGTGATTTCAAAAAAGGACTATATAGTGACACCTTTTATCTCTTTATAGCCTATGCACAGCACAACCTTTAGCACTTCACTACACAGTAATCGTCACACTGTTCATGTGGAACCCAGGTTGTTAGTAGAAGGCATTTTTGACCATCAGATTTCAATAAAGATATAAGGAACGACCTATGCAACTTTACTTTTTATACACAATGAGAAACAGTTATTTGAGCATCATAAAAAAAAATATATTAATTAGTATCCAATTAGTAACTTTAAGTCTTAAATTCTACACTCATTTGCAACATAACAAGGTCACGCAACCAAGAAAACACCATGCAACATCAGATGTTGTAGACGATATGGCCAGCATGCATGAAGACCTTATAAATGCAACTAGAAAATTTGTGATCCCCATATCCCCCGCTCTTTCCCCCCACTCTCTGCACTTCAACCCAAACAAGGGCCATTCTCCTGTCAGAACAAAGTGAATCTTCATCTAGTGTGCATGTACGGTGGAAAGCAGCTAAGCCACCCTCCCCCAACCCCTGTGCATCCTCCCAATCCAGAATGTTGTCCCCAGGCTCTAAAAGATGATGAGTGACATATTTAGGTCACCAGATGTGGAATGTTCAGCAGACCAGCTCTTAGAGAGTCCCTGCCGTCCCTCATAGATATAGCTGGCTGCAAGATGTCTAGCAGCATTTATTGTTTTGATATGGAGTTAGGAAGCTAGGTTAGTGTTAAGCAGATTTTTAGATAAATTAATGTAATATGATCATTTTTATCAATAGTTTGCAGTTTTCCCAATCCATCTTTTATCATGAGCAATATTGCATCTCATACTTAGCAAAGAGTCACCTTTTGATCACTGTAGGCATCTTCTGTTATCCTAGAATCACTGAATGAAGCTGCTCATGAGTGAACTTTTGGTATTTTATGCCATGGAATGTGTAGATAGGTTTCCATTCTTATTCCAATACCAGTACCAGTAACCAAGCCCTTTGCATGCTCATTCTGGCGACGGCCAATCTGTCTTGAATCCTTGGCGATCTTCTCCCTGACTCTCTTGCTCTCCCTCAGTGCTCCCCAAGGAGGAATGGGACATCAAGATGGAACACTCACGCGCCTTAAACATCATGGGCCTTGTGAGCTTTGCCACAGTGCTTGGTCTTGCACTCTCGAAGCTCGGCCCCAAGGGGAAGCCTCTTCTAGATGTTTTCCACTCACTCTCTGACGCCTCCATGGTCATCACCTCATGGCTTATTTGGTCAGTCAAAAAACCTGAATGAAATTACAATTTTATGTTATTTTGAATATTTATCAAATCATTCCTCAGTGATTTTCAAAAAGGAGTCTTATTTATCCTTCTTAAGTCACATAATATACAAAAGTAAATCAGATAATAAGAAACAAGTTAATACAATATGGGCCATTAAAAGTCATTGTTGAAGCAGTGTAAGACAGTATTTTCCCTTGGGTGAAGATTTTTAAAAACATATAAACTCATCTCCCACAGGATCTCACCTATCGGTATCCTCTTCCTCGTGGCTTCCATGATGATTGAGATGGAAGACTTCAGTGTCATGCTTGGTCAGCTTGGTCTCTACTTCGGAACAGTTGTCTTGGGTATCTTTATTCACGGCCTGATCATCCTGCCTACTATCTACACGCTGCTCACGAGACGGCTGCCCTTCCGCTTCTTGGCCAACATGACACAGGCTTACATCACAGCCTTTGCAACTGCTTCCAGGCAAGCAGGATAACCTCAAGAATATCTTTGCAAATATTGCTTTATTTTGTACATTTTTGTGTGACCAAAATTAATACATTTTCAAGTGATAAAGTTATTAATTAAATACAATTTTTATAAATGAAAATTCTACTTTAGTTCAGGAACCCTGCCTGTGACCTTCCAGTGTCTTGAGGAGAAGAACAAGATTGACACCCGTGTGACCCGATTTGTCATTCCCATTGGAGCCACCATCAATATGGATGGCACAGCCCTGTATGAGGCAGTGGCTGCCATTTTTATTGCACAAGTCAGAGGCATGGCACTCACAATTGGCCAGATTGTTGCTATCAGGTTGGAGAAAGTGTTTTTTCTTGTTGAAAACTTACATACTTGCAATATGAATTAGAACAACTTTCTTCAGTTTATTGATTTTGCTCTAATAGTAGGTAAAAGAACTGGTACAAAAAAAAGCCTTTAAAAAAATTGTTGTACAGATGATTTCATTTGATCTGTTTTCTCAACAGTATCACAGCCACTGCAGCAGCCATTGGAGCAGCTGGCATCCCACAGGCTGGTCTAGTTACCATGGTAATGGTGCTTGATGTTGTTGGTCTCCCAGCTGAAGACATCACTCTTATTATTGCTGTTGATTGGTTACTGTAAGTCCTTTTTTCATTATTCTTTCTTGCTTTGTTTTATGACATTCTGCATATAAGTATCAATAAAAATTGACGAAGGGAAATATAAAGTAGTGAATATGAGTTGTGGTTCTCAAGAGTGGTGATTTAATCTCTGGGGTAAAACTTCCAGAGCAGAAGGGTTGATTTCTCTTTTAATGTACGGAAAAGTATATATCTATTCTGCAATCACTGGCCAAATTGCTTTCACACCAAATAACTTATTTATCATTATTTAATTTAGTGAATTATGAAGGTTCCTAGTAATTGTATCAGTAGTAATTTTGCTTATTTATTGCACAACTGAACGCTTTTCATATTTTTGTTTTGCTCAGGAAAATAGAGCAGTACTTTTGCACTTGCAACACTTTATTTTATGGTAATCACTAATTATAAAGGAATTATTATTTGCTTTTTCCTTTGCCTTAATGGTATTTAGTTTGTTTGTTTTTTCATATCTTGACTTATCTTAACCCGTGCACTCTGTTGGTTTAAAAAGCACACATTGCTTGTGTATGGGTCTCTCACCAACAAGCAGTAAATTTGTTGTCCTGAATGTCTCTTATCTAATTCAGTTTCTGCCTCTCTCTCTCTTTTTCTTCCCCCCTCACACACACACACAAACACACACACATTGCAATGTAATGGGGGGATTATCCCACCGTGATGCCACCAGTTGTAATATAATGCGAAGTGGATCCCACTGGCTGGCACCACTTGTAATGTAGTGGAGGTGGAATTCTCCCACTATTACTTGGTACGTGGTAGATGTATGGCTGAAGTGGTATGGCACTAGTAAGGAGCTGGTAAGTTCCTTGAAGGTGTTCTGGGGTTAAAGTTGTCGCTGGTTAACCCATTGGCGCTGGGTGTCACGTACGTACATGCCATGGCTGTTATGGACCAAACGCCGGGGGCATCATGCCATGCCCATTCCCGCGCTACTGGCTACTGGACGGAGGTAGTTTTTCTCCACTAGTAGTGGCTTCATTTATATGGTAAAGATTTTAGGCATTGGCACCTAAAGTGAAGGTAAACCTTCAAAATTTTAATATTTTTATAAATTTTAGAAAAATAAAAGATTTTACATGCTATATGTCGCTCGCAAACTACCGATCGAGCCGGGCGCAAACAGGGGAAACTGCCAGTGCGCGCCAACAAGCCAGTGCATACGTAAACTTGACAAAATTTTTACCCGTCGCTGATGGGTTAATTACGGGTAACTGGTACAGATAGGCAAGGCAGGGACACCCAGGGAGGAGCGTGTCCTGCCAAGCCCGTGAGGGTGAGCAGTCTGTCTGTATGGCACAGGAATTGCCATGAACAAAGTTCGTTTTTCAACAATTCACAATGGGAAAAATGAAAGAATATGAATGAACAAAAATTCAGAAATATCGGTTCACATGACTGCTTCGTTCACATAAACTGGGTATGTTTTTACAATCCAAATATTGTGACTAGGGAACAAACTGGCTGACAGTTCATGAAAAATGGAACATTTTAATATCAATAATAAAAGTGGTTAAATTCATAGTAATTCAAAATATGCATTTTCTAAGAAACATTTTAAGTATAAACATGACATATTTATACTGAAGACATCAGAATAACATGGGAAATGTATATGAGCAATAAAGGTTGGATTAGTGTATTGTACGGTCACTCAGCTAATGTCACCTTGTTCGGGGCACAGGGCACTTTGGAATCTTGTGAAATAAACAGCACATGGCTTTTGTGGTCTGTGTCTGTCTGTCACTAGACACACATGTATATACAGATAAACACGCACACGCACACACACACACACACACACACACACACACACACACACACACACACACACACACACACACACACACACACACACACACACACACACACACACACACACACACACACACACACACAGATAAAGCAAGAGAAAGAGATGCAAAGATTGTCAAATATGAAATTATTCAAAGATGTTTGGTGTAAAATGTTTGAGGAATGACAGAGAGGGAGAGTGGGGTATGAGGACAAGTCACCCCATACCCTTCCTGGTGGAAGGGTATGGGGTGAAGTAAAGGAATAGGGGGATATAGAGGACGGAAGGGAAACCTGTGATGTTGAACCTGCCAATGATAGTTCCCCATCCTGGGTATGGGGCATATCTGGCTCATGTACGTGATTGGTGGAGGCAGGGGTGGGTGGGTGGGTGGAGCTTCAGAATCTCTAGGGAAGTATATGGAGTCTAAAAATAGATCCAATGCAACTAACTAAAATCAAATGGAATGTTGGCATCATTGTGTGTGTCGCTGACACTTCATTACACCAGTGTTGGTGTCACCTTATAAAACAGATCAAAATTCATAACGATCAGCGGTATTATTTTTTTTAAGAAGTGAAAGATATTCAATTACTATTTTACTGGCTTATAATCTTTAAAGTTCTTTTCTTTAACATGAAGTTTTATTAGTAGTTCTTCTGAAGTTTCATTGACAAGATTGCAAAATTCTCACAGAAAAGGAATATTTACAAATTTGAAACTCAAATGACTTATTTTCTATGCTTTGCAGAGACCGATTCCGTACCTTGATGAACGTTCTGGGAGACAGCATTGGTGCTGGAATTGTGTACGAATTAAGCAAGAAGGAACTGGAGAAAATGGGAAATGTTAATGCAAATGGAGATGTGGAAAGGCCATCCAACGAAATTGCTATGGATACAGTAGAGTCGAGCAAAATGTGAGATTTTGCAAATGCAAATGCCCAGTTAGATATAACATGTCCCAGCTCTGCCATTCCTCTCACCTCCAGGTCACAGGACAAGCCCTGTAGCCCACCAAAGGAGGCTACACAGAGCTAGACAAAATCAACATCTTCCCAACATGAAACACTTTTGTAGACTGGTGTTCCAAAGAAGGTGCACAATGACCCCAAAATACAAGAGAAGGTTCAGAGTGCCCTCTCTTGGCTCTCCACAAAATTCAGGTACCCTTTTTAGGGAGCCACACTTCATATTGTATAGTTGAGGTTTTGTAATATAAGAGGCAAAATGCCCTTGGGTTTATATCTGAATAATGATTGCAGTATCTAAGACTTCCATAGTTTATAATTATAAGATTTCAACAGCAACAAAATCTTCTTAGGATTACTGTTAATTTGTTTGATGACATGTGGTACATGAAAAAAGTATTTAGTAGTTATTTTTTTCCACATTACTGCATTATTCAAGGCCAGATTGTTGTGCAGTATTGCCAGTGATTTTTCTTTTTTTTATTTTATTAATATGGTGCTTTATTCACAGGTTTTTGAATGTTATTGCCCATCACACAACCATTTTTGTAAAGTTCATTTTACGTTTACTTACATTCTCCACAATCATTTATATATATATGATTTCACATGATCTGTCAGTTATTGTCTGTGTCCACAGTAATGACTTCAGACATTACATTAATTACTTTGTGTATGTTTTTCAGTCACTGGCAAGTGAAATCATATCATTGTTTTAGCACAAAACTAGAGCACAACTGTTGTACATAAAGTAAGTGCATTTATTGTACATCAAATGACAATATTGATAGAGATAGTATTTGGTATTGTATAGAGCAGTTTTGTAATAGTTGTCTTGTTGGAAAGTCTACAGATATATATTTGTTGTAAAGTAGTGGAGTCAACCTCCATGGCTGTCTGTGTTGATGTCAGATGTCAAAACGTGATTTCCTTTTTCAATTCAAATGTGTAGATATGAGAAAATTGTTTGTTTGTTTTTTATGTAATTTCAAGGTTAAAGATCTTTGAAAAATAGTTCATTCATAAAGGAATAGGTTGAGACTGAAGTAGGGCAACTTTTAAAAGCCATTGTTGTGATTGCATTATGAATAAAGTCTGCAGTATATTCTGTTATTTTCATATATGTTGCTTAAAACAAGTATTCATCAAAGAATCTAAACCATCTCTTTCATTAACCAATGAATATCAAATCAAACTGTAGAACACACGCAGTGTTTAAACCTTTCCTGTAACAAGGAAAAGAGAATAGAAAATCAAACTATATAAAGAATAATTTGTACATTGGTTTTGTCAAAATGGTTCACCCCAATGCTTTAGTTGATAACATCCACTGTAAATATGCGGTGAAATGTACAAAACTGTATTTTAGTTTATCATTCCTTTTGTGAGGACATTTCCATCATATATTATCATAGTTTACAGTAATGTAATAATCTTGGTGGTAATTGATGATGGAATTATCAAAAGATTTCCTTCTACAGCCTTTGCATGTGTCTGTCTGTGTGTGTGCATGTTACGTGCATATGATTTTCTCACTTCTATGCATGTGTCTATATATGCTGTTACAGGATACTCGTACACAGACATAAATACACATAGAATGATGATATAGATGATGGATATAAAACAATATAAAAATATCTATAATGATGTATATAGAATGGTAAAGAACAAAGAGTATGTAATAGATACATTGTTTATGAAATTCAACAAAATATGAAAATTATAAATTCACAGAGGAAATCAAAACCAAAGGTGGTAATTAGAGCTAGCAATTCTATCACAATCTCTTAATGTTTTAATTGAAGAGATTATATCTGATTGTATTATTATTAATATTTTTGCTGGTAATTGTTTCACTATTTAACTTTTAAGATTTCTCCTGTCATGTGGAAACTTAAAGATAAGTTATCCTGTAAATAGTATGATAATTTAGGATAGCAAGCAATTATTTGGGGTATTCCATTGTTTGAAAAACAATTGTCAAAAAAGATCAACCATTTACTGTTATCATATAGAAGCAACAAAAAAGATGAAATATGACATGCTTGCAAGAGTGAGTGACAAAACTGGGATAATGACTCCTTTCTTATTGATAATAATTTTATAAGATTGTTTCCTCATTAAGATCAGAAAAAACGGCATCATTCTTAAAACCAAAAGTTGTAGCTTTTATCTTTCTTTTTAGGACTGCAGACAGTTGGGGTAGATGTTTTGTCTCAGTTTGTGTGGAATCTTCAATTTTGATTATCGGATAAGGTTTAAACGAATAATTTCTCATGCAGCCCAAAATATGATTTTTATCAATATGATGATTTGATGTCATACCATTTCATTTTCTGTGAGGAGAAATAATATTCAATCTAAAAGATTTCCTATACTGCTACTTTCTCCATAACCTTTTCTTTTGTATTTTTTACTTATCTGACTTGATAGAGTAGAATGCATGATGTAAGGTTACCAGAATGAATGGAATATTCTTCAAATCAAGTAAAGCATAATTTAATCCTAGTGGACCAAATATCTCAGACTATGATGAGTAGTTGAAGCTGATACTAGATAAATGGCGTGTAAAGTGATAGATGACAGTGCTTTTGTTCGCAAAGTAAAGTGTGAACTAGCTTAAGTACTTTAATCAAATGTTGAGGGCCAGTATGAAGACAAAAGACCCATTTGATGTGCAACTATAACAAAAATAATAATAACGATAATTTTCTTTCAAATCAGCTGTATCTTAAGCTCAAACTGCAGTGTAAGTAATAAATTTACAATGTAAGAAAGTCTTTGTATTATTCAACCTTAATATCATCTTTAGAAAGTTATGATACAAGCAAACAAAATTGTGGATAAAGTGCACTGAACATGCAAGAGCATTTTTATGTTGATATTTGAAAATTATGCCTCCCTGTGTAAAAAGCATATAAAACTAAAAAGATTTTTCATTTTTAAATTTGAATATATCAGACATATTGGTCAGTTGTACAAATTAACATTACTCTCAATAACTTTACAAAGCTATTCCTATTTGTCTAAATATGCCTATGTATTTTGCTATGCTGAGAAAAAGTCACAAATTTGACAACTTAGTTGTAACACAACTGCAGAGAGAATTATAATATCCATTATAGATAGTCATTCTGCGATCCTGAGATTAGAAGCTCAACCCAGTCTAAAATTCTTGTTTTCTCCTAGAATTTTTACTAATCTCAGAAACTAATGAAGGTGTGAGTAGGAATTATTAACTTCAAAATGAAACATATACTTAAAGCATTTCAGTTACATTTTCATCAGGAATATGTATATTTCCGATAAAAAATATAATTGAAATGCATATATGTACTGTGTGTGTATATATATATATATATATATATATATATATATATATATATATATATATATATATATATATATATATATATATATATATATATATATATATATATATATATATATATATTATATATATATGTATATATATATATATATATATATATATATATATATATATATATATATTATATATATATGTATATATATATATGTATATATATATATGCATGTATATATGTATATATATATGTATATATATATATATATATATATATATATATATATATATATATATATTTATAATATATAGATAGATAGATAGATAGATATAGATATATATATAGATATATGCAGATAGCCACTGCACTGACGTTTGTCGATCGGTGGGTCTCCGATAGCAGGCTGGGTGCAGTGGATTCTCCGAGTGAGGGTGTAGCTATAAAGGAGGATTTAATGGTGTTGGTTGATCAGAAAAAGAAGAACCCCGTGGAAGAGACGAAAGGAAAGCTTCCTATTTTCGAGGGGAGTGATTTGACTAACAAGGAAGCATGCCTCAACCTAGAAAAGTGGATTAGCATTTTATATATATATATATATACCAGATTCCCCTGACGCAGAAAAGCAGGGAGATGACTGCCTTCTCTTTAGAGGGAGGCTTTGGCAATTGTGTTTGGCTTGAAAGTAAATCGGACTCTCACAGGGATATCCGGTGGAGATTCATAGTGATCGCAAGCCATTAATGTATCTATTCGAGAATAAGGATGGATCAGATCGTCTGGCTAGGTGGAGGATGACTGTGGCCGACTTTGACATTCGGTTACAGTATCTTCTGGGAAAGGACAATGTTCTGGTGGATGCATTATCCCGGATTCAGGAGGCGGACCACCCATTACATGATTTATTGGTGGGGGTTGTTACTCGAGGTAGTCATAAAGCTCAGGGGGGGGCGTGTTCAGTCCGTTACGTCTGACGTGTCCCCAGGGAGTCGACCCATCGCGAGACAAAGATATGGACAGTAGAGGAACTGAGAACATCTCAGGATTCCGATCGTCTCTGGGGAATGATAAAGGATTATCTGAGAGGAAGGAATGAGATCTCTAGGAAGAATAAGAGAATTCCAGGTGCTCTGGAGAACTATCAGCTTCGACCTGATGGCCTGTTATAAAATGTGATGGTAAATCCATACAACATGAAGATATGCAGGGTGGTAGTACCCCTAGTTTCAATATACGGCAGTGCGGTTAGCACACAGTCTGCCTGTCTTTGGGCATGGTGGGATGTTAGCAACTCTGGTTAGGCTTAAGAAATTTGCTTTCTTTCCAGGAATGAGGAAAAGGGTAGTGCTTTTGCAAACAATGTGAGGTTTGCATTCGTTGCAAACCAGGACGGGAGATTCCAGTGCCGCTCTTACATTTTCCTGATGTGACTCGGCCTTCCCACAGTACACATGGATCTTGTGGGGCCATTTCCGTCTTCACAGGGAAGCAAGTACATTCTCACAGTGGTAGACGCTCTGGCGAAGTTTCTTTATACAGCCCCTCTGAAGTCAGAGGTAGTGAGGGCATTCGTTAGCACTGTTGTTACGAATGAAGGGGCTCCTTCTCAGGTTATCTCTTGAACGAACTATTTGAGACTGTTTGTAAACAGTTGGGAATAAGAGGGTAATAACTCCATATCACCCTAGTTCTCTCTATATATATGATGGGTCAAGTAGAAAGGGTAAATGGGATCCTGACAAAGATTTTGAGAACAATGGTAGTTGATAATCCAGAAAATTGGAGTTCAATGTTGCCAATAGCCACTCTGGCTTACAACACTGCTTATCATCGTATAAGAAGGGATTCTCCATTTTTTGCTTTAAAGCACAGGGATCCACAGTGGTCTTATGGTTGCTGAGGAAGTTGCGCCCTGGTATAATCTGGATGATGATGCTCAGGAGGTACGAGCAGTAGGATATAAGGTTTTTAAAAGATGTCAACATTACATTGAGGAGGAAATTCGAAGGAGGCCGGCAGACAGGCTTGGGGCAAGACCTTCTCCTATTTCGGTGGGAGATAGGATATATATTAAGGCTATAGTTAAGCTGGGATTGAGTAAGAAAGTGCAGCCACTATACACTGGCCCCTATCGAGTTGTCGAAAAGGTCAGTGAGGTGGTGGTGAAAGTTCAAAGGTTAGCTGATAAGAAAGTGTCAAAGGTTCATGTTGACAGGGTAAAGAAGGAAGCATGCCTTCGGCCGGGGCAGGCTCACAACATAGATAGGGCGTATCCTGTACATGAGGATATCATGGAAGATGATATGGATGACACAACTGGCTCAAAGTCAGTGGGAAATCAGGGAGACCTGAATGCTCATAAGAGTACTCGGGGAAGGAAAAAGGATAGGTGTGGGAGGGAAGGTACCTGCACTTATGATTTACTTTCTAAGGGACGGATATAAAGAAATTAAAGGTTGTAGGATTGGTGGGTGGCTTTAGCTAACATAAAGTCAGCTGTAAACCAGAGGGACCTGGATGTTCGGAGATCGAGCAGGGAGTCTGTGAGTTTCAATTATACCTGGTATGGGGCAGTTACCCCGTATTGGAGTTACTTTTGAAGTGTCACAGGGAAGGGTTCCAGATTGGTTTGACTGGCATAAAGCTCGTTTGAAACCAAGGGGAAGCCTTGCTGTTAGGAGAATTTAGCAGAGATAGGGAATTCTGGAGTCTGTGAGTTTCAATTGCACCTGGTATGGGGTAGTTATCCTATATTGGAGTTACTTTTGAAGTGTCACAGGGAAGGATTCCAGGCTGGTTCAACTGGCATAAAGTTGGTTCGGAACAAGGGGGAAGCCTTGCTGCTAGGAGGAATTAGCAGGGATGGGGACTGCAATTCTGCAGGAGTCCAGGACGTGAGGGCAGTGACCTCCTGGCAGATGGTTTCTGTAGGACTGCAGAGGGCACATTATGTTTTACAGGAGGCAATAGACCATTCAGGACAGACTGACTTTGGTAAGGGATTTTTCATGAATTATGCAGGACAAAGACAGATCTGGGCACTCTATTATGGAGGGAATGTCAGGGCCGGGGATGTGGCAAACTTAGCCAGGGGTTTGTTACAAATAAATAATCGATTTGACCAGCTACATGCACTACTAGTGTCCACAGGAGTGACAGTAAACCAGGCCTA
>NC_091551.1:34311796-34314296 GCF_042767895.1 Penaeus vannamei | reverse complement strand
CTGTCTGGCTCTGTCTCTATCTCTCAGTGACCGTGCCTGTGCTTAAGACTGTGTCTGTCTGAGGCTCTATCTCTCTCCCCTCTCCTTTTCCCTCTATCTCTCACACCTACAACCTTTCTCTCTCCCCTGTCCTCTCTCTCTCTCTCCTCTCCTTCTCTCTCACCTCTTTCTCCCTCTCTATCACCTCTCCCCCTCTTTCTCTCACCATCCTTCTCCCTCTCTCTCCATCCTTCTCCCTCTCTCTCTCCATCCCTTTCCCCTTCTCTCTCTCTCCTCACTCCCTCTCTCTCTCCCCTCCCTCCCCTCCCTCTCTCTCTCTCTCCCCTCCCCCCTTCTCTCTCCATCCCTCTCCCTATCTCTCTCTCCATCCCGTTTGCTCTCTCTCTCTCCCCACTCCATCCCTTTTCCTCTCTCTCTCTCTCCATCCCTCTCCCTCTCTCTCTCTCCTCACATCACTCCCCCCACTCTCTCCATCCCTTTTCCTCTCTCTCTCTCTCTCTCTCCATCCCTCCCCCCCCCTCTCTCTCCCCATCCTCCCCCCCTCTTTCCATCCCTCTCCCTCTCTCTTCATCCATTTTCCTCTCTCTCTCCATCCCTCCCCCCCCCTCTCTCTCTCTCTCTCTCTTTCTCTCTCTCTCTCTCTCTCTCTCTCTCTCTCTCTCTCTCTCTCTCTCTCTCTCTCTCTCTCTCTCTCTCTCTCTCTCTCCATCCCTCTCCCCTCCCTCCCTCCCTCCCTCTCTCTCTCCCTCTCTCTCTCTCTCTCTCCCTCTCTCTCTCTCTCTCTGTCTCTCTCTCTCTCATTCTCTGTCTGTCTGTCTCTCTCTCTCTCTCTCTCTCTCTCTCTCTCTCTCTCTCTCCCTCTGTCTCTCTCTCTCTCTCTGTCATGTTAATGTCTCTCTCTCTCTGTCTGTTTGTCTCTCTCTCTCTCTCTCTCTCTCTCTCTCTCTCTCTCTCTCTCTCTCTCTCTCTCTCTCTCTCTCCCTCTGTCTCTCTCTCTCTCTCATATTCTGTGTCTTTCTCTCTCTCTCGCTCTCATTCTCTGTCTGTCTCTCTCTCATTCTCTGTCTGTGTCTGTCTGTGTCTGTCTGTCTGCCTGCCTGTCTGTCTGTCTGTCTCTCTCTCTGTCTGTCTCTCTCTCTCTCTCATTCTCTCTGTCTGTCTGTCTGTCTGTCTCTCTCTCTCTCTCTCTCTCTCTCTCTCCCTCTCTCTCTCTCTGTCTCTCTCTTTCTCTCTCTCTCTCTCTCTCTCTCTCTCTCTCTCTCATTCTCTGTCTGTCTGTCTGTCTGTCTGTCTGTCTGTCTCTCTCTCTCTCTCTCTCTCTCCCTCTGTTTCCTTTCCTGTCGCATTTTTCTTCATCCGCGACAATGGAGACACGCCCACTGCATCTCTCTCCATCTCCTCTACAGGGACCGAGATGTGCGGGCGGTGTGATGCCTCTTTACCCGGCTTCACTTAGGGTGTGTGTGTGTGTGTGTGCGTGTGTGTATGTGTGTGTGTGTGTGTGTGTGTGTGTGTGTGTGTGTGTGTGTGTGTGTGTGTGTGTGTGTGTGTGTGTTTTACCCGGCTTCTCTTCGGTGTGTGTGATTGTGTGTGTGATTGTGTGTGTGATTGTGTGTGTGTGATTGTGTGTGTGATTGTGTGTGTGTGTGTGTGTGTGTGTGTGTGTGTGTGTGGTGTGTGTGTGTGTGTGTGTGTGTGTGTGTGTGTGTGTGTGTGTGTGTGTGTGTGTGTGTGTGTGTTTTACCCGGCTTCTCTTCGGTGTGTGTGATTGTGTGTGATTGTGTGTGTGATTGTGTGTGTGATTGTGTGATTGTGTGTGTGTGTGTGTGTGTGTGTGTGTGTGTGTGTGTGTGTGTGTGTGTGTGTGTGTGTGTGTGTGTGTGTGTGTGTGTGTGTGTGTGTGTGTGTTCACGTTACGTAAGCTTTCATTAGCTTCTTGTTTCTTTTATATATTACTTTGTATTTTCAAACAGTGGCATCTATATCCGAGAAGTATATTGAGGCCAAGTGATGCTATAATTTCATATCAAGGAATTACCTTTTTTCCATAGAACATGTGTGGAAATCAAAAGGTGGATATTAGATGAACAAAAGAACCAGTCAACCACAACATTAAACTAAACCACTATTTTGTGGTACTTTCCCAAGCTCTTCCTTCCACCCTTTACACCCTTAACACCCCCCCCCCCCGGCCCACCTTCCGCCGCCGCCACCGAGCCCACGCCGCCCATCCCGCCCACTGCTTCAGCCTCAGAATACTGCGTACGGCTTAGGCCACCCACTCCGAGGGCGCGAGGCGTCTTCCCTCGCTAGATATGCCGGCCGGGAGTCATGGCGACATCCTTCCCTTGGGCGGGGCAGCGGAAGGCAGGCCGCCCCACGCGGTCTGCTCAAGACGAGTGTTCAGGCGATCTAATCGCATTACTTTCTTGTTGATGTTTTATTAGTCTTCATATGGTCTGGTCTCTTCGCGCATATTTTCGATCTTCTTTCAAGAAAG
>NC_091551.1:34303928-34311296 GCF_042767895.1 Penaeus vannamei | reverse complement strand
TACAATGCGATATTACACCTGCTCGCCGAGACACTACCGTCGTCGGTTCGCAAAGTCACGAGAATCACTAACTATGCACAAGCCCTTACCAAAAGATAAGCTTGGAGTCCATCGCACAGTCAATCCGCGATCCGTGTCCCCTCGTGTCCAGGTGGTATCTGACCTGAGGCACTCCGCCGCACTCCCCTCCCCATAGTCATCGTCCCGATTACTCCAACAAGAGCTGTAAATTCCATGATGACCATGCTTTAGGGCCAAGAACCTGCAAGCAAGTTCTCTTTCCTAGGACATTTGACCCCTGCCCCGCTGGGTGGTGCATGGCGCCACTATGGAACCCATCCACTCCTGTCAGACTCGCTCTGGGAGGCTTCCACAGAAAAATCACTCTTCCACAGCTGTATTTCCTTAACCGTTCATCTTCTCTCAAGAGGGCCCTGGCCTAGGCCCGCTCCCTGAGAGTAGATCCTTCCACCTGACGTGGGAGATTATCTCCATCGGACGAGGTATGCTACACAGCCGACGGTCCAGATCCCGCACCATGACCAGCAGGAAGTCGTTTAGGACCACCTCGTCGTATGATATATCGTCCTGGAGGTCGCCGAAGAAGTCTGCACTAAAGTACATCCTTAAATGGCCCCGGTGATGTAGTACCTGCTGAACTGGGCCTTCAGCAGAACAAATCGGCAGAAGTCCAGTGCCTCCATCTCGATGAATAGAACCCTGGATTCTGAAAGAAGCAGAAACAAAGCAGAATCTTGGTCTTTACATAGACATGCGAGTTGGGAACCAGTCACAGAGAACTCTGGACTCTGAACATACCCAGCTGTATCCCTGGCAAAGGCAGGGCTAGATACACCATCAGTGTGTCCACGTGACCCGTCGGCTGGACCTCCAACTGCATGACATCGTAGAACAGGTATAAATTCTCCTCTTTAGGGGAAAATAACAATGTTACCATTTCCATGACAATGGCATGAAAAATATTTAGTTGGGTATTTAGTTAATTAGTATATAGTATTTAGTATTAAATATTAAAAATATTTAGCTGACATGAGGTCATGGCAATTTCCCTGCTATAGCCTTTCTTAGTGCTGCCATAACCAACCCCTGACTTCTTTAATCCCATGTACCATTTCCATATAATTTCGTGTCTCCAGGCCTCTGTGAGGTTTTCAACCTCCTCCCCCCCCCCCTACAGACCTTACCCATCACCTATCCCCCCCCCTCTTTTTTTTCCTCTATCCTCATATCCCTCTCCTTATTCGCACCCCCTCCTTGTCCCCTCGCTTTTTATACTCCCCTCTACTTCTGTGCTAGTTTCTCCCTCTTTTACTCTTTTCCTCTGCTTGTTCTACTTCTTATCTTTATCTCTAACCTATCCTACCTCCATCCTATCCCTATCCTATCCTGTATCCTGCCGCATTTCCCCTCGTACCCCTCTTATTCGCACCCTCTTCCTGTTCCTTCGCGTTTTCGCTTTCCTCTACTTCTACGCTCATTCCTCCCTTCCCCATTCCCTTTCTCCCGTTTGTCCTATCTTCTACCTTTAACCCTATCCACTCCTGCCCCCATCCTACCCCTATCCTACCTAGCATCCTCCGTAATCCACAGGACGAGTCGAGCACAGCGGACCACTTCCCCCAGCCAGCCTGATTTCTACGCTTTTATTTTACTTATGTTTTATGCTGGCTTTATTTACATGTATTTTCCGTTGATTTACGCTGTTTGTATGTATTTCTAAATAAAACTTTCATTGAATTCGTTTGTTATCCGCATCAATCCCACAATGATTCACATGATGTCCGGATAAGGGGGCATCCTCATCTGATGCGATTTCTCTCGTACTTTTTATTCCTTTCATCTTCAAGTTCAGTTTTAGTTTTTTGTGCTTTGCTTTTACTTACTGATCATTTTAATCTCTATTTTACTTCGAGAGCAAGTCATTTATTTTAATATTTTTATTTCTGAATCGCAGCAGATGGTTTTACGTATTTTTTATGATAATTATTATTTTCTCATTTATTTCCTTTGATGTTTTATTGCTTTTAATTGTTCTTTTATCTTGTGTATATTTTCTTTTATTTAAATATTTCCTATTTGTTGTTTTAATGATTTTTACCGCTACCACTCCGTCCGCGCGAGGCAATGTAACCCCCTTGATTTTGTTAAATAAACGAAGTGGATACTTTGATTGTGTTTGACTTGACCCTCGGATTTACCTGTCTGGATTCTACGCCTCGGAGGCTAAACCAACGTTGTACTGCCCCCTTTACTTGCCTAGGTGTATTTATGCTGGACGTGTTATTTTACTGTTTTTTACTTTGAACCATGTGTGCCTTTACTTTTACTTTTTACTTTCTCTGTTTTACTTATTTTTACTGGTTCCTTTTACTTCAGATTGTACTTTTTACTTTTCTGTTCTTACGATCTTTTCATTTACTTTTCTTTATGTTCCCTTTTACCTCTCCTTCCTTCTGTGATTTTACGAATCTTAGTTTTGTTGATGTTGCTTATTTTTACTGCTTTTAAGCCCTTCTGGCCTATTTTTAATAATTTCTCAGCCCTTCTGGCAAGTTTTACTGCTTTTAAGCCCTTCTGGCCCGTGTCATTCTTTTTACGTTTTAATTTCAGTTTTACTTTGGTGCCTTCTGCACATTGGTTACTTTTACAGTTCATTTTAGGATTTATTTTTATTGTGCTTTATGTTCTATCTTCATATTGGTCACGCTCCTGGTAGACCTGCAACTCCGGGGATAGTTTGGCTTGTGAGGTCGTGTTGGTTCCGAGCCTTCAGCTTGATCCCATCACCCCCTTTGCGAGGAACGAACGGGGCCCCTCATTTTCCTTGGCCCCAAAGCCTGAAGTCTTCCGCCTCACGGTTGGCTTCCTTTGGGTTCCTCATTCACATAACCTTACACTTCTTCCAAAATCTTTAAAGAATCCTCCATTCTCTTTTGGGCGGATTCTAATATATCTACCTCCCCCAGGACACTATCAATCAGAATTAAGGAAACCTCACTCATTTGATAAGCCTGATTTACTGTCGCTCCTGTGGAGACTAGTAGTGCATGTTACTTTCCTATAGTGCTATATGACCTTAGATGTCTAGCACATTTATCTTAACCATTAACCATTAACCATTAGTAGTGCATGTAGCTGGTCAAATCGATTATTTATTTGTAACAAACCCCTGACTAAGTTTGCCACATCCCCCAGCCCTGATATTCCCTCCATAATAGTCCCCAGATCTGTCTTTGTCATGCATAGTTCATGAAACATCCCTTACCAAAGTCAGTCTGTCCTGAATGGTCTATTGTCTCCTGTAAAACACAATGTGTCCTCTGCAGTCCTACAGAAGCCCTCTGCCTGGAGGTCAACGCCTTCACGTCTTGGACTCCTGTAGAATTGCAGTCCCCATCCCTGTTAAATCCTTTAGCAGCAAGGCTTCCCTCTGGTTCCGAACCAGTTTTATGCCAGTCAAACCAACCTGGAACCCTTCCCTGTAACACTGCAAAAGTAACTCCAATACAGGGTAACTACCAGGTACAACTGAAACTCACAGACTCCCTGCTCGATCTCCGAACATCCAGATCTCTCTGGTTTACAGCCGACCTCATGTTAGCTTAAACCATCCACCAATCCTAGAACCTATATTTTTTTTTATACCCGTCCCTTAGAACGTAAATCATAAGTGCAGATACCTTTCCTCCCACACCTATCCTTTTTCCTTCCCTGAGTACTCTTCTCAGCATTCAGGTCTCCCTGATTTCCCACTGACTTTGAGCCAGTTGTGTCATCCATCTCCTCATCTTCCATGATATCCTCATGTACAGGATACACCCTGTCTATGCTGTGAGCCTACCCCGGCTGAAGGCAGGCTTCCTACTTTACCCTGTCAACATAAACCTTTGACACCGTCTTATCAGCTAACCTTTGAACTTTCACCACCACCTCACTGATCTTTTCGACAACTCGATAGGGGCCAGTGTACAGTGGCTGCACTTTCTTACTCAATCCCGGCCTTGATATATATCCTATCTCCCACCAAAATAGGAGAGGGTTTTGTCCCAGGCCTGTCTGCTGGCCTCCTTCGGATTTCCTCCTCAATGTAATGTTGACATCTATTAAAAACCTTATATCCTACTGCTCGTAGCTGCTGAGCATAATCATCCAGATTATACCAGGGCGCAACTTCCTCAGCAACCATAACTTAAGACCACTGTGGATTAAAGCAAAAAATGGAGAGTCCCTGATTATATGATGATAAACAGTGTTGTAAGCCAGAGTGGCTATTGGCAACATTGAATTCCAATTCTCTGGATTATCAACTACCATTGTTCTCAAAATCTTTGTCAGGATCCCATTTACCCTTTCTACTTGACCATTAGAGCTAGGGTGATATGGAGTTATTACCCTCTTATCAATTCTCAACTGTTTACAGTCTCAAATACTTCGTTCAAGAACTCCCGTCCCCCATCAGAGATAACCTGAGAAGAAGCCCCTTCATTCGTAACAACAGTGCTAACGAATGCCCTCGCTACCTCTGACGCCTCGATTGACTTCAGAGGGGCTGTATAAAGATACTTTGTCAGAGCGTCTACCACTGTGAGAATGTACTTGCTTCCCTGTAAAGACGGGAATGGCCCCACAAGATTCATGTGTACTCTTTGGAAAGGCTGAGTCACATCAGGAAAATGCAAGAGCGGCACTGGAATCTCCCGTCCTGGTTTGCAACGAATGCGAACCTCACATTGTTTGCAAAAGGACTCTACCCTTTTCCTTATTCCTGGAAAGAAAGCAAATTTCTTCAGCCCAACCAGAGTTGCTAACACCCCACCATGCCCAAAGACAGACAGACTGTGTGCTAAACGCACTGCTGTATCCTGAAACTGTACTACCACCCAGCATATTTACATGTATGGATTTACCATCACATTGTATAACAGGCCATCAGGTCGAAGCTGATAGTCCTCCAGAGCACCCGGAATTCTCTTCTTATTCTTACTAGAACTCCCTTTCCTTCCTCTCAGATAATAATTTATCATTTCCCAGAAAGGATCGGAATTCTGAGCTGTTCTCAGTTCATCTACTGTCCATACCTTCAAGTCTCCCGATGGGTCGACTCCCTGGGCGACACGTCAGACGTACCGGACTGAACACGCCCCCCCTGAGCTTTACGACTACCCCGAGTAACAACCCCCACCAATAAATCATCTAATGGGTGATCAGTCGGCTCAGAGATGTACTTTTTGTAGGGAAGATGGGCATAAGAGCGAGGCTTGTGATAAGCTGAGGATGAGTACAGGAGTCCAGTGTGGGTTCTGTGGAACCCACACTGGGTGAAGTCATGCTGGGAATTTCAGATGTTAGCCTCGGGGGCTAGGGGCCAAGATTCGGCTAGGGATGGTAGGGCAACCACGGATACTCCAGGTGATGGGTTGTGCTATTACTGTAGGAAGCCTGGACACTTTAAGAGAGACTGTCCTTCACGGAGGGACAGGGGGGTGTCACGGGACTCACCTCCTTATCCGAAAAAAAAACGAATAAGGACAGGGAGGATTCCAGTCCCTCCTACTACTGAGCATCATACCTCGACTAAGGCTCAAAAGACACTAACGGTTTCGGCCTTAGGTTAGGCCTGATCTTTTTTGATGGGGTCGTGCTTGGGAGATCAGCAAGGGTTATGCTTGATCTGGGTGCAGAGCGTTCCCTAATTCAAGCTCTTTGTTAGAGGGCTGTAATGTAGCTTACAGGGCCTCTGGGTTAAAGGTACAGTGGGGTGGAGGGTTACCTTTGTATCATAAAGGTGAGGTGACTCTAGAGTTAAATTCAACGACAGTTACTCACAGCTCTCTGGTTGTGGATTCCTGGGAGCTTCCAGGGCAGATGTTGATTGGTACAGAATTCACTGATGCCCATCATGTAGTCTATTCCTCAGTCTCCATTTTTGGTTATAAATGGCCATGAGGTGGAGGTTGTGCGTAGCCGTCCGTTATCATTTTCCTTGTGTGCGGCAGCTATTGGTTGCGGGGGACGCCCTGTGACCACTTGGGGCACCAAAACTCTGGAGACGCCTGTTAGGTCTGGTACCTGCCATACCAGGAAGGATGATGTGGCTACTGAGAGGGGATTGCGTGGGCAAGCATCGGAGAATGCCAGTACAGTTGTGTGGCCTGTCAGGTAATAGAGAGTTCATGTGGGGCATTATTGTTTACTGTCTTATGTGGAGGTACCGCAATTCCTGAAGGGGCTTGTACGATGAACTTTCGGCCTCGGAAGGGTTCTCTGTTAGATTTGTCTGACGGGGTGATTGCATTACGGGAGGATACGGACGAATGATGAGTTGACTTTGCTACAGTCCCCTGGGAGGGTGCACCTGTCCCTTGGGTGCTCCTCTGTGCAGGAACAGACTTTTTAGGGGATCCTCCTCCCTCCCCCCGTGGTTCTCCTTGTGATAACATATTCTGTTTATCCCCCTTCGGGGCATGACTCCCCTCAGCCTGAGGAACAGCCGCCACCTTCACTGGGGAAGGAGAAGGCTCAGCCCCCTTGCTTATGTCCAGAGCACGAGGGTGCTCTACAGCCCATGAATTCCAGGCTTTTAACAGCTGAGCTGGATCCTTTAAGTCCTCAAGTTTCCTTATGGAAACAAATGTTTCCGGTAGATCTACTGTATCATCATCCCTAGCATATGCTTTATCGTCTCTTCACTCTCCTTACTGGCTGCAAGTAACAACGAGGCTGTCGTGTAAACCTTCTGGTAGGAAGCCACATCGCTCTCCCCTTATGTCTTCGGGCTCGAATAAAGGAGTTCATCGCCGAGTGTAAGGATGGCTGTACAGAATGATAATTGTAAACTCTCCTTCAGAGAAGCCCAGTCATCCTTAGTGTTCTTGGACCTCCAAAGTCTCCACGTCTGGAGCGGCTCTTTCCGGAGCCTCTCCACTGCCAGGTTAATTCTCCCCGAGTCATCCCATGCCTCCCCCACTGTAAGCGATTCTAAAATGCTAATTCACTTTTCCAGGTTGAGGCATGCTTCCTTGTCCGTTGAATCTCTTCCCTCAAAAATGGAATGCTTTCCCTTCGTTTCTTCTGAGGGGTTCTTCTTTTTCTGGTCAACCAACACCATTAAATCCTCCTTTGTAACACCAACTATTTTTTCTTTATGGCCACGCCCTCACTCACAGGACCCACTGCATCCACCCTGCTATCGGAAACCCACCGATCAACAAAAGTCAGTGCCCTGTCAATCTCCGAGTCGAGATCGCGCCCCGGAGAACCTTCTCTGCAAATTCGCCGCAGATGTCACGCCTCAACTGCAGTAATGAAAGAATCTTGCGAAAAACTTCCCAGAATATCTCTAATTAC
>NC_091551.1:34289728-34290928 GCF_042767895.1 Penaeus vannamei | reverse complement strand
CCTCATCAGCTTAAAAAAAATTCATGTACACTGCAACTGATCAACGATTAGGTCAACCTTGGAGATCAGCACCGGGTTGACCGCTCGTTAGAAAGGTATGAAAGAGAATATCTTCCCAGTACAAGAGATGCATTTGATCGCTCTTGAATACATCTTCGTCAGATATACATGATATATTCGAAACCTATTAAATACATCTGTATTGTGAAGATATTCATTCTCATTCATACCTTCCCTACATTTGTCAACATGAATACGGTTCAAGTACTCGTAAACAAGGTCTATATAAGTACTCAGTTATATACTTATTGAGACTTCGATCTCTAAAAGGTCGCGCGATTCCGGCGCCCCATTGCGGGGTGTCCGTCCCTTAAAGGGCTAACTGGCAACTCGCCGCGAGCTGCCTCGATAGCAAACGGCTGATTCTCGGATTCTCGCCGCTGTTTCCGCCGTTCCTCTCGGCCGATTGACGTTCGCTTGGCAACTTACTCTGGAGGGCAGTGATTGCTAGGGAAATTACGGACATGCATCGAGGAAGTCCACTCATCGGGGGTTTTTTGCGTGGAAATAACACGCGGAGTATGAGGTAATTTGATGTTTTTGAACAGATGATTTCATACTTTTTTCTTTGAGTGTGTGTGTGTGTGTGTGTGTGTGTGTGTGTGTGTGTGTGTGTGTGTGTGTGTGTGTGTGTGTGTATGTGTGTTCGTGCACTCATGCGGCCGTGATTTTGTGTCGTTTGCATGTTCGTCATAACAGGTTTGGCTGTGTATGTGTAAAATACAATGTATTAAGGTTTCATTACATACTGATTTTCTCGGGAATTATTTATCTACCCCACAAAAATGTTTGCTAAAATAATGCAAAATGTACAAAATGACAACTAATTGCTGGCAACAGCTGGTCACCGCCAGAGGGTTCGTTCGGTGTTCGGCCACATTCGTCTCGACTCGCGCGGGAGGCCCTCCCTCGGCCGCCGTCTCCCTCCGCTTTATCAAGGCAACGACAGCAATCACGATTAGAAGAATCATATCAACAATAATTATTATCATTATCCATATCACTATTATTAATATAAGTATAATAAGTGCACTAATTATAATATATTAATATAATAATTATAATAATAATAGCAATATATTAATTATAATCATAATACTAATATAATAATTGTTATAATAATATTAATACAATAATTCC
>NC_091551.1:34268728-34271728 GCF_042767895.1 Penaeus vannamei | reverse complement strand
TAAAATATGTTATATAGACCTATAAACAGTCGCTGATAATCGTCGCCTGTAAAATCTGTCCAATATGCAAATTGTTCAACGTGTCATCTAAAATTACTTAAATATCTGTTCATTTACTACCGATTTCTATTACCTCCCTCCCACCCTATCATGCTCTAATCGCCCCTGCTCTCAGTTTCCTCCTAGTGACGTCATATGCTTTATCACCCAAAGCTGCGCATCACCCCGAAGTGACGAGACCTGTACTTATAAAGACCTTGGCCGGGGCAGCCATATCTCCAACGGACTTCAGCTTTCGGTAGTAGAGTTAGCTCCAGTCAATGAGTTAACAAGCAATCGTTTGCCTACATGTCTCTTATTGCTACATGTAGTCCTGTCGATATATATAATATTGATGCGAAAGAATTTTTTTACATTAAAATCGACGATATGTCTGGGTTGCACTGGGACTTCGAGGGTCTGCCAGGAGAACCTGTTTCCACAGTACATCTTGCAGCGAGGACAGCGAAATCTCACAGAGCCTTACATACCCTGTTAGTCGAGTATGGGCTTTCAAAGTAGAAAATCAACAAAAGGCATGGCCTCGCGGCAAGAGACATACACTGGAGATGGTATCTGTGCCGATGAACCCAACTCTGCATTGCAGCAAAACCTGGACTTTATCCTGTGCGTCAGAGTCTCCGTTTATTTGATTTCACTATTATTATTATTGATATTATTGTTTATTGTTTCTTTTATCATTGGTTCCGTCGGATCATGAGGTACAGTTGGTAGGATTACATGCCCAACCAACGTATAATTCCGGCAATGCGGACACTTGGCTCGACTCTCTGAGGAGAACTCCGGCCACCAGGGGTCCAAAGGAGCAATGGCTTGGCCAAATCGGGTAAATCTCTCAGGAAGTTGCGATAGGTAGAGCTGCTTAGCGGCTTGGCAAGAAAGTTGTGGTTAGAAACGGAGTTGGGTTGCAGAAGTGCGTGTGTCGACGTTAGCTTCACTATTAGATTGATTACATATCACTGGAAAAGTACAGTATAACTGCTGAATGTTTTTAAAGATCGCCTCGCAAAATTAACCAAATCTTTGCCTATGTTAGTTATGCATGTTTTCTTTTTTTTTTCTATTACTCCTCATCCATGTTATGAGTATGTAGGTAGAGATGAGATAAGAGTAAAGGTCTTATCAAAGGCAATTTAAGGGGATCGTCTACCATTTTGTGGGCCCAAATCTTCCATCTTGCCGATTTTGAGTTACATGCATTTCCAAGGAGTTTCAGGGCCTCCGAATCTCCCCGAAACGTTTTAAAGTCCACCCGCAATTTTGAAGGTAGCAGCCACTCTCGATATATGATTTTTCACCTTTTCTTAGAAAACCGGCAATTGTGACGTAACGATTAGATGCAATACAGAAATCAGATTATTTTCAGAAACTTTATAGAATTTCACTTAATATGAGACCAACCTTCATTTTTCCAGAATAATCTAAATATCTAAATAATCTGGGAAGCGTAAAAAAATGTAGCGAAGAATTTTTGTATATAATGGAGTATCTTATTTTCTCTGTTTGGATCATATTTCGTCAGTTTCATCCTTCAGCAAAATTATTTAAACAGGCAAACTCCTTCCCTCTAAAATTGGGGGTAGTTTTGCCAAATGATTCGAATCACCACGAAAATTTAATGTAATGTAAGTTAGGCAGACACACCTCTGGTAAAACCATCATTAAAACTTGTTCTTAACTTTTTGAGTTGAATAAAAAAATCTGGATCCAGATCATGATCAAGACCACCACCGTTAGGTTAAGACACACCTCTGGTAAAAATCTCATCAAAATCTGTTCTAACTTTTTGAACCCTCACTCTTGCAGGCAGGCAACTGCAAGACGATCGCTATACCACTGAGCTACGCAACCCACTAGAGGATCGCGTAGCTCAGTAGAACAGCTATCGTCTTGCAGTTTCCTGCCTGCAAGAGTGAGGGTTCAAGTTCCTACTGGAGAAGTTATTTATTCATCATATCAATGCGGTAGTGCATTATTCCAATTTTCATAACTTTTTTTTTCCTGCTAACCACAAAAAAAAAAAAAAAAAAAAAATCAACAAACGGAGGTAATAATATATATAAACATATGGTCATGGGATACATGGAAAGGATCTGTATATATTTAAATATCATACATAGTTTTATACCACCCAGTATTAGTATAGCTTCATTTCAAGGGAGTGCTAGTGTGAAAAGTGAGTATTTCGTCCCGTAGAGTTACATGGTCTCAGACCCTCGCCTCAAGAACACGTGCGCACTGCCCCTTCTCTCGTTTCCCGGCCTGCGAGTGTGATATTCGCTGGCATGGAGATCGATGATATTTCATACCAGTATATGTTGTAAGACCCCAACAGAGCAATAATAAAGGGAAATAATGGATGGTCACATCATATAGAACTATTTCATATATCATTTGGTATCCACTGTATATATATATATATATATATATATATATATATATATATATATATATATATATATATATATATATATATGTGTGTGTGTGTGTGTGTGTGTGTGTGTGTGTGTGTGTGTGTGTGTGTGTGTGTGTGTGTGTGTGTGTGTGTGTGTGTGTGTCGTTGTCAGGGCTCTATCCAGCCGGAACATACGACTAGGGAAATTTCAGTCGGGAAAAATTCCTGTAACACCGGCCCTCTATGCACCGTTGGGGCTTGGTAAGCATATGGAAGCATTTTGAAAGCAAAAGCGAACATTAAATAATTGATTGAAATATCTGTTTCAGGATCCAAGATCACATAGAACTGCGAGTAGGCCTATCAAGGAGGCTTTTAGATTCCTTGGGCCTAAAAGCTCTTTACATCCCGATATTTACACATTGTCTCCGGAACAGAAAGATTGTTTTATTATTTTGAGGACAAACTGGAAACAGAAGATAAAAGGTATTAGTATGATGATTTTTTATATGTTTAAGATATGGCAATGAATTTGCTGCCGATAC
>NC_091551.1:34191228-34193728 GCF_042767895.1 Penaeus vannamei | reverse complement strand
TTATGCAAATAGATTTAGAATTTTGCCCAGTAGTTTTTTTTCTCTCTCTCTCTTTATACTTCATGGTATATTTATGCTTAACATTCAGAATCATAGTATTAATGTCCCTTAGGAAGAATTTTCCTTTATATATATAGATATGTGTTTTAGTGTGTGTGCGTGTGTGTTGTAGCGTGTGTGTGTGTGTGTGTGTGTGTGTGTGTGTGTGTGTGTGTGTGTGTGTGTGTGTGTGTGTGTGTGTGTGTGTGTGTGTGTGTGTGTGTGTGTGTATGTTTTAGTGTGTGTGTGTGTGTTTTAGTGTGCATGTGTGTGTGTGTGTTTTAGTGTACATGTGTGTGTGTTTTAGTGTACATGTGTGTGTGTGTGTTTTAGTGTGTATGTGTGTGTATATGTGTGTTTTAGTGTGTGTGTGTGTGTGTGTGTGTGTGTGTGTGTGTGTGTGTGTGTGTGTGTGTGTGTGTGTGTGTGTGTGTGTGTGTGTGTGTGTGTTTTAGTGTGTTTGTGTGTGTTTTAGTGAGTGTGTGTGTGTTTTAGTGTGTGTGTGTGTTTTAGTGTGTGAGTGTGTGTGTGTGTGTGCGTGTTTTAGTGTGTGTGTGTGTTTTAGTTTGTGACTGTGTGTTTTAGTGTGTGACTGTGTGTGTGTGTGTGTGTTAGTGTGTGTGTGTGTGTGCGTGTGTGTGTGTGTGTGTGTGTGTTTGTGTGTATGTGTTTTAGTGTGTGGATGTGTTTTAGTTTTTGTGTGTGTGTTTTAGTGTGTGTGTGTTTTAGTGTGTGTGTGTGTTTTAGTGTGTGTGTGTTTTAGTGTGTGCGTGTGTTTTAGTGTGTACGTGTGTGTTTTAGTGTGTGCGTGTGTGTGTTTTAGTGTGTGTGTGTGTTTTAGTGTGTATGTGTGTGTGAGTGTGTGTGTGTTTTAGTGTGTGTGTGTGTGTGTGTGTGTGTGTGTGTGTGTGTGTGTGTGTGTGTGTGTGTGTGTGTGTGTGTGTGTGTGTGTGTGTGTTTGTTTACGTGCGTGTGTGTGTGTGTGTTTGTTTACGTGCGTGTGTGTGTGTGTGTTTTAGTGTGTGTGTGTGTGTGTGTATATAGACATATATATATATATATATATATATATATATATATATATATATATATATATATATATATATATATTAATATGTATGTATTTATTATATAAATATTATATATATTATAGATATACATAAATTATGTATATATGTATATATATATATATATATATATATATATATATATATATATATATATATATATATATATATATATATATATATATTACATATATTATATATATATAAATTATGTATATATATGTACACACGTGCATGCGTGCATGTGTGCATATGTGTGTGTGTCTGTTGATTTAAATGCATGTGTTGTTATAAGGTTTACATTGTTGCTGTATTACTGTCAGTGTTGTATTGATTAATACGTATTGTTTATTCCAGCTTGAGGTTCAAGGCATTGAGAACAAGTTGAAAGAGCAGAACATGAGAAGGACTGAAATGAAAATGCTGAATAAGTCCATAAAAGGTCTTACTGAACTTAATCCGAGCAGTGGGAAGGAAGAAAGAGATAAGGATAAAAAACAGAAGGAGGAGAATGCAGGGAAGAAAAGAACTGTGCAAGATATCAGCATTCAAGAAAATATAGATCATAGTTTTCCTTGCCAGAGAAAAAAAAATGAGAATCAGATAGTTATGGATGACAAAAACATCCAGAAACATCTTTCTAA
Organism: Penaeus vannamei; assembly: GCF_042767895.1. Taxonomy (NCBI): domain Eukaryota; kingdom Metazoa; phylum Arthropoda; class Malacostraca; order Decapoda; family Penaeidae; genus Penaeus; species Penaeus vannamei. The sequence continues at coordinate 34,191,978 of NC_091551.1, read as the reverse complement.
AGTCAAGTTTAATGAAACTGAGACACTGAATGAAAAAATTAGACCTTCAGGAAAGGGTGAAAGATCTTTTATTCAGAAATTAGATTCTAACAAACATATGAATCATGACACTAAAAAAAGAGGAGGTGGAATGAGCAGCTTAAAAACTGCATGTTTAAAAAATGGAAGCAGGAAGATATATAAGCATGGATATATGTGTTCTAAAAAGGATAAAAGTTTAAGTATTGAAGCCTGTAGGAAGGACAAAGGAAAGGAAGATTTTCACATAAAATTAAAGCACAATGCTAGTTCAAGAAGTGCAAATGGGGGGAGAGGAAGTAAGTTGGATAGCACTGAGAAGAAAATTATGAGTAAGGTAAAAAGAAAGGAACAAAGTCCTCTACCAAGATGGCTAAATGGTGCACCACGTTTACGACGCATATTGACACTTAGTCCAGCTAGTCACAAAGGACGAATATGGGTACCTTTAAAATTATCACATCAAGACATATACACCAACAGTTCTGGCAGAGCAGTCAATCAAGATGGCCATGATGATAAAGAACCAGGTAAAGCCTCACATTTCAAGACAATAGATAATGAAAACATTCAATCTCATGAAAATAATTGTAATTATAAATCAGTTTTGTCTCAAGAGGTACAAGAAAAGCACAGGACATCAGACAAAAACAATCACGAGGACAACCGTTTGAAAATGCTCATAGGGAAGTGTACAAAGTTATTGCCAGAGGAGTTGTCACATAGTGCAGA
>NC_091551.1:34175117-34183228 GCF_042767895.1 Penaeus vannamei | reverse complement strand
TTCTATTATTTTATTTAAATTTTTTTATTGCCTTTTGACGATATAAATATTTTACATAGGAGTGATATGGCTCGTTTTACATCCTACACTAAAAAGGGAAAGGAAGGAATTTTTATTGACCTATCATGAGTTGCAATGGCCTCCCCCAAAAGAAGCACACATACCAAAAAAATCAAATGGGGTTGCAACCGCGGGCGTCTTCTAATTTTGTGCCCGGGGCTTTCCATGTTTTTCCCCCCGGGGGGGAGTTTAACCAGAGGGGCCCTTTTTTTGCGATTCGAACTCCATCGCGGTTTCGAATCGGGCCCCTACCTCCCCACGGTGGGGGGCAAAAAAAAAAAGGGGTTGGGGAGAGGATTTATAATTTGTGTGTGTGTGTGTGTGTGTGTGTGTGTTTTTCTAAATGTTTTTTAGGGAAAGAGGGGGGTTGGGGGTTTTCCCGGGTGTATGTTTCGTCATGATCAATCGATAAGGGTTATATGGCGATAATCGATGATGGTATATATATATTTTTTTTTTTTTTTTTTTTTTCCTTTTTTTTTTTTTTTTTTTCTTCTTTTTTTTTTTTTTTTTTTTTTACAGGGGGAAAAAGGGCTAAACCCCGTCTAATCAAAACCATTTCTCTGCTCGATTTCGTTCACGAATAATCCTCCCCAAAATAAGATATTTTAGCGAAAGCAAAGCGATGCAGAATGGGGGTTTTTTGGGGTCCCAATAAAACGAAAATGGAGGTTTTTTATTAATGGAGGCATGCAAATAATAAGAAAATATTGTACATCTATATTTTCTTTTTGTCAACGTCTTTTCCCCTTTCTTTAACTTTTTATCTATTGCTTTTTTCCATTTAAAAGATTTGACGCGCATAATAGCACTTTTCTTTGCCTTTCGATTATTGAATTTTTATTTCTTTTTGCAGTGTTTTCTTTATTTGATTTTCATCACACTCTGGGCCCGTTTTCTTTTTTTGATTCTTCTTATTTAAAACCCTTCATTTTCTTCGCTCTATTTTCTGTTTCTATAGCTATTTATTTCCCCTTTTTTTTTCGCATAGTTATCGACTTTGACGATAGACTTTCCTTTTGTCACTTTCTTTTTGTTCTAATGATGGGGCGTTCCCTTTAAATTTTTTGAACTTTATCCATATTTAGCATTTTCTATTTTTGCTTTTCTCTCTTCCCGCATTTCTTTACTTATAGTTTTTGTTCTTAAATTTTCGTTTCTTTTCGCTTTTTTTTGCCACCTGTTCGAATTTACATATTCAATATTTATTTAATATTCACACAAATATTAAGGGACACTGAATTTCTAACATGTTAATATACACACATATAATTCAGCTCCACTGGAATATGCGTAAATTGTACATAGAAGAAATATGGCTTGTTTGGATGTCCTCCCCCGAGATAGGAGAGAATGGTTTTCCTTTTATTGACCTATCATGAGTTGCATATAACATACAGCACACACATAAGTCAAACACATACACATAAAAATACACAAGGGGAAAAACGATTGCAACCGGCAGGCGTCTTGTATTTTTTGTGCCCGGGGCTTTCCATGTCCGCCCCGGGCGGGGGTTTTCAACCAAAACACTTTTGGCTCCCTTTGCAGATTCGAACTCGCGATCGCGGGTTTCGAAATCTGGCCCCCCCACCCTCTCGGCCACGGTGTCGAGGGGCAAAGTAAGTGGGGGGAAAGGTATTTATGCAACCGTGTTTCGTTTAACGTGTGTGGGGGAGAGAGAGATGATAGGTTACGGTGATGATAGAAGGGTGAGGATAATAATAAACACTGGCATGATAATGACAAATGTGTAAAATAAGAATGCCAATCTGAAAGATATGGAAAATTTTCCTCTTTCCCTTCTTTTTTCTCCATCTCTCCATCTTTCTTTTCCCCACTTTCTCTAATTCTCCCTCTTCCCTTTTTCTGCATCTCTCTCTCTCTTGTGGATATCATGCCAAATGAATTGCAAAATTAACAAAGAAGGGAAGAACAAGAAAACACACGAATATTCATGTATTTTCGTGTCCTTCCCTCATTACACCCCCCCCTCCTCCCCTTTCTCCAACCAAAGCCTCATTCCCGTTCTCATCCCCTTCCGCCCCCTTTCCCTTGAACCAACCTTACCTGATACGAAGTCAATCCAAAATGCTATCATAAAAGTTGCGTAAATAAGTATTATAATTTTCTTATTTTAAAGTATTAATGCAATGGCAATTCATGTTCTTTGTATACAATACCTGTTTTTTATCTCTCATTTCGTGTACAAATCAACAGTAAATCAAAGCTACTTTTAAACTAATCTCTAAATTAACCGTTAAAAAATAAAATGGGAACTATTGTTAAGATGGATAGAAAGATTGAACAAGAGAGAGAGAAAAAGAGGAGAGGGAGACAGAGATAGATAGATAGATGGATAGATAGATATATGGAGAGAGAGAGAAGAGAGGAAGATAGATAGATAGATAGATAGATAGAGAGAGAGAGAGAGAGAGAGAGAGAGAGAGAGAGAGAGAGACGGAGAAGATAATAGACAGATAGAATGGGATAGATGGAAAACTAGATTGAAGAAATACATAGACAGACAGATAGATTGATAGATAGAGAGAAAGAGGGAGGGTGAGGAGGAGAGACAGAGAGAGAGAAAGAGGTGGGAGAAAGATGGAGATAGATAGAAGAGAGGGGGGGAGGAAAGGGACAGGGGGAGACAGGGAGAGGAGACAAGGGGGGAAAGGAGAGAGAAAGAGAGAGAGAGAAAGAGAGAGAGAGAGAGAGAGAGATAGAGAGAGAGAGAGAGAGAGAGAGAGAGAGAGAGGAAAGGGAGACAGAGAGAGAGAGAGGAGAGAAAGACGGAGATAGATAGATAGATGGACAGAAAGAGAGAGATGGAGATGGATAAATAGGTAGAGATAGACAAATGGATAGATACATACATAGAGATAGATAGCGACAGATAGATAGAGTGAGGTAGACAGACAGATAGATAGATAGAGAGTGAGAGGGAGGGTGAGGAGAGGGAGACAGAGAGAGAGGTAGAGAGAAAACACGGCAGAGTCTTTCGAGGTGAGTAAAAGTATTTCATAAAGAAAGGCCAGAGAAAGTAGGCCTCAAAACCCGGTATGCCAAGGGGACAGTGAAACGTTGTTCCAACTAAAAAAAAACCTCCTAAATTTGCGGTAAAGGGGGGACTGTTCCAGGATTGCCAGACGCCTTTCTTGTTCCTGTTCTCACGGAAGGAGGAAAAGGAAGTGAGGCAGAGTGCACTGCAAAACGATGTGGTTCTCTTGGGACGAGGCTCAGATGCTGAGCGATCTGGGGTGGCCCGGGAGGGAGGACGTGGGAAAGGGTTAAAAACCCTTTTCACTAGACCACATTGGCCATTATTGGAGATATTGTGTTACCATGATATTAACCTGTGGGGGGGGCCATAAGTTCCGCCATTGATCCTTACCCGGAAAAAATTTCTTTTTCGTTTGGCCATTTCACCGTCAAATTAGATGCTACATCCTGCAAAGCTTTTTTTGGGAGAGAGAACCCCGCTTCCAAAAGCCTTTCTGTTGCCATATTTCTTTTCTTCTTCGAGAAATAAAAAGGGAAAAGAAGTCTGCAGATGGGAAATTCGAGGTTTTGCAGCCATCAAAAAAACTTGTTTAATCTAAAGAAATCAAATAATAATTACAAACATTCAGTGGAAACAGAGTTCCCATTGAAAAATCGCCATTCCCCCCTTTCTTTTTTTCCTGGTTCCTCTCGTCGTTCCCTTTCTGCCAACTTCGTAAATGGGTTTTTTTCTATTGTGTTTTAACGTTCACCAGAATAATCGTTGAATTGCTAAATAGAGAGTATTAAAGCATAAATTTTTTAAAATCTTAACGGAGGAGGCACGTGACCCCCCGATTTCCTCAGTTTTCCTATATTCACAAAAAATCAAACGAAAGGGGTCGCTGCCAGAGAATCCGAGTTTGCCATTTTCCCCAGTTTCGTAATGCCCGAGGTTCTGTTCTTGGTAGCGTTGATTACTTTGTTAGTGGTGGTTTGATACAAGAATAAGGGAATTATTTTAACCGGGGTTTCAACCAAATTTTGATATTAAACCTTACTTTTTTAGAGAAATTGTTGGAAGATCCAGGTTAACCCTCAAGAGCAGCATCTACGACATCCCCTCTCGGGTGCCACCGCTAAGAACCGACCAAGCACGGGAGTCTTGATGACGTCACCGAAGGGCCACACCCCCCTTTGGGGTTAAACCGTCTTACGCAAAATTCCAAATCGTTCTTTTTATTCATTCGCTTTTTTTTTTCTTTTTTTTTTTTTTTTTTTTTTCCCCTCACCCTTCTCTCCCCCTTCCCTCCCCTTCAGAAGAATAGGAAATAACCTGAAATTATATTTTACTTTTGTCTGAACGGGATGCCCCCCCCCCCCCCCACCTCACGGCCGCATAGAAATAAGTAATAGGAGAGAGGAAGAGAGGGAGGGGGAGAAGGGAGATGATAGTAATAATTATGAAAACAATAAAAAAAGTAGTAATAATAATGACAAATATGATGATAACGATAATACAAATTATAATGATAATGATAGACATCAAGCTAATAGTAATATCAGTAACAATAACGATTATTGAATAGTAAAAATTAATGATAATGGTGATAATGATCATAATTTTGAATGATGGCACGAATAATGTTTAAGTAATAATAACAAAAATTCTTGTAGTAATTTTCATGATAACATATTATAATTTTGATAATGGTAATAATGATCAAAAGAAGTAATAGTATAAAAAATATTGATAATTAATATAAAGATAACAATGATATCAATAATAATGATGTCAGTAATAATAAAAAAAAGATTCTTTTGAAATTGAATAATCATGATAAAACAAAATGACTTTAATAATGATGATTACAAGCGATCATTTCTACCGTTTTTTTTTTTTTTTCTACATCGCAATTTTTGTATTTCATGTCCGGGTTTACAGCATGATAACAATTTTTTGTCTTATTTTTTTTGTTTTGTTGGAAAAATTTTCTTTGTATCTATTTTGCATTTTTTTCTTTCTTTCACACATATTGCATTTTTCTTTTACAATACGAAGAAAAACACGCAAAAACGAAAGGGGCTCCCATACGTGAAAACGTACCGGCGACATAAAACATAGGGAAAACAGGGGCTGCATCCGAGGCGGTTTTTTTTATTTTTCCATTATTACTTCTTCTTTACTCTTTATACTTTCTTATTTGTTAACGTCACTTTACTTTTCTTTTCTCCTTTATCTGCATCGCATTTTTTCTGTTTTATATCGCAAATTTCGACCCATGTTTTTCCCCTTTTCGCCTCGTGTTATATTAGCGAGTTTTTTTTGTATCTATTTCGCAATGTTAATCTCTCTCTCGCACTGTTTAACTCGCATTTTGGACCATTTTCTACTTTTGCATTTTTTCTTTTCATTTTTATGCATTTTCTGTTAAAAAAAAATCTCACTCGCCTTTATTTTTTTAATCATTGGGACGTTTCTATGTATTTTATTTGAATTTTTATTGCGCTTTTGAGATATACATATATTTTACATAGGAGTGATATGGCTCGTTTTGACATCCTACACTGAAATGGAAAGATGGAATTTTTATTGACCTATCATGGGTTGCACATGGCCACACGCACACACAAACACACATACACACACAAAAATGCAGAATAGGAAAAACCCTTCCGAAGGCCTTCTAATTTGGGGCGGGGCTTTCCATGTTTTTTCAGCCCCGGGCGAGGTTCAACCAGAGGGAGCACCCGGCTCCCTTTTTCGGGTTCGAATTGCGATCGCTGGTTTCGAATCTGGGCCCTTACCCTCTCATACGTGTCGAGGGGAAGGAAAAGGGGTTAAAAGGCATTTATGCAACTTTTGTGTGTGTGTGTGTGTGTGTGTCTAAATGTGTTTCATTGAAAGAGGGAGGGTTGAAAAGGGGTGTGGGTGTATGTGTTGGTCATGATAATTTTCGATAAGGGTTATATGGGATAATGCGATGATGGTATTATATATATATATATATATATATATATATATATATATATATATATATATATATACATATATATATACATATATATATACATATTATATATAATTTTTCTTTTTCTTCTTCTTCTTCTTCCTTCTTCTTCTTCTTCTTCTTCTTCTTCTTCTTCATCGGGAAAGGAGTTTACGATCCGTCTAATCGTAAACCATGTTCTCTGCTCGACTTTCTGATTCAAAAATAATCCTTTCCAAAAAAAAAGATATTTTAGGAAAGAACGATGCAGAATGAGAGTTGTTTGGCGTCCCCACACTGAAACAGAAAATGTGAGGTATTTTTTATTGAATGGAGGATGCACACATATATACAGAGCAAAAAATTGTACATCTATACTTTCTTATTTTGTCAAGTCATTTCTCCTTTCTTCTAAGTTTTACTTTTTGCATTTTTCCATCTTATAAGATTTGACCTCAAATAGATTTTCTTTGCCTATTTCGTATTCATTTCGCAATTTTTATTTCTTTTCCAGTGTTTCTCTTCATTTGCATTTTTCATCACACTCAAAGACCCGTTTTTTTTTTTTCGTTTTCTTCTTTTTCAACCCTTCACTTTTCTTCGCTCTATTTTCTGTTTGCTATAGCTATTTATTTCCCGCTTTTTATCTCGCATAGTTATCGCACATTTGACGCATAGTTTACTTTCACTTTTTGTCACTTTACTTTATGTTCTAATGATGGGGTCGATTCGCTTAATTTTGTTGAACTTTTATCGCATATTTGACGCATTTTCTATTTTCGCTTTTCTCATCTTCCCGCATTTCTTTATCTTATAGTTTGTTGCACTTCTTAAATTTTCTGTTTCTTCGCTTATTTTGGTTGCCTTACCTGTTCGAATTTACATATTACAATATTTATTTAATATTCACACAAATATTAAGGGACACTGAATTTCACAGACATGTTAATATACACACATATAATTACACGCTCCACTGGAATATGCGTAAATTGTACATAGAAGAAATATGGCTTGTTTGGATGTCCTACCCTGAGATAGGAAAGAATGGTATCTTTATTGACCTATCATGAGTTGCATATAACATACACGCACACACATAAGTACAAACACATACACATAAAAATACACAAGAGGGAAAAACTGATTGCAACCGGCAGGCGTCTTGTATTTTTTGTGCCCGGGGCTTTCCATGTCTTTCAGCCCCGGGCGAGGTTGCAACCAGAGGGAGCACTTTTGGTTTTTAATTCGAACCCCGCGATCGCGGGTTTCGAATCTGGCGCCCCCCCTCTCGGCCACGGTGTCGAGGGGCAAAGAGTGGGTGGGAAAGGTATTTATGCAACCGTGTTTTCTGTTTGATTTGTGTGTGTGTGTGAGAGAGAGATGAAGGTTCCCGGTGATGATAGCAATGGGTGAGGATAATAAAAAAACACTGGCAATAAACAAATTGTAAAATAAGAATGCCAGTCTGAAAGATATGGAAAGTGCCCCCTCCTTCCATCTCTCTCTCTTTTTTTCTCCATCTCCCTTTCTCTCTTCACTTTCTTCTTATTCTCGCTCTCTCCCTTTTTCTGCATCTCTCTCTCTCTTGTGGATATCATGCCAAATGAATTGCAAAATTAACAAAGAAGGGAAGAACAAGAAAACACACGAATATTCATGTATTTTCGTGTCCTTCCCTACATTGTTCATCCCCCCCCCCTCTCTCACCCTTTCTCCTAGTCACCGAAAGTCTTCTCATTCCCGTTCTCATCCCCTTCCGCCCCCTTTCCCTTGAACCAACCTTACCTGATACGAAGTCAATCCAAAATGCTATCATAAAAGTTCTGTAAATAAGTATTATAATTGTCTAATTTTAAAGTATTAATGCAATGGCAATTCATGTTCCGTATACAATTTCCTGTTTTATCTCTCATTTCGTGTACAAATCAACAGTAAATCAAAACTAATTTTAAACTAATCTCTAAATTAACCGTTAAAAAATAAAATGGGAACTATTGTTAAGATGGATAGAAAGATTGAACAAGAGAGAGAGAAAAAGAGGAGAGGGACAAGGGGGATAGATAGAAAAGGAAAAGG
>NC_091551.1:34162617-34172617 GCF_042767895.1 Penaeus vannamei | reverse complement strand
GATATATTTTAGTTTTTTGAGTCTTAAATAATGGTTAAAGTAAGGGGAGGGGAAGAAAGGAATAGGTTTCGTGGAAGTTGGAAGAAATAAGCGAAGGGGGGGAGGAGTGGGTGGGCGGGAGGCTAAAGGATGGGGGGGGGGTGGGGTGGGGGTAAAAGAGGTAAGGGTGAGGATGGGGGGGTTGGGGTTAGGTATTAGGCTGGGGTGGAAAAAGTGGTTTAAAAGAAAATAGTCACCCCATCTGATCCAAAAAAAAATTCAAACTAATAAAATGAACTTCGTTAATTGGGAATATTAATCAACTACTATGTAAAATCAAAAAATGGTACTTTAATTAATAAACAGAAATAATGAAACGGTGATTGGTTTGGGTCAGCCCCTGAGACAACTGACCCGAAAGACAACCCTCGGGTTGTAAATGATACCAAAATAAATTCCCCGAGGAAGGTGATGACGTGATGACCCAACCGGGGAAGGGACACATCATCCACCCCATAGACTCAATTGGTATCCACCTTGGGAATACCGGAAAAAACTACGTATAGCGATAAGAATTTCGCGGCCAGCGCAGATCGCCTTTTTGCGATGTGGATCTTTGCACGTACAGAACAACTTAACATTAATTATCTTAACCAATACATGTCCATACCCAGCTTGGGTACATCCAAAGGGCCATGTAATAATGATGAGGTGAGGTTGTGATTTGGGGTAAACGAAAATCAAGGGGAAAAAAAGAAAATCGTGTAGCTGTATAATATAATCAACCCTAAAAAGGGATAGCTTAATAAGATAAAATCAAATAGCTTGAATGTAATTTAAGTTTAAGTTTGGGTGGTGGGGGGGGTATTTTACCCGAGGAAGGTCAAGTGAGGTCATTAACCAAATATACGTTAAAATAGGGAAGAGCTAGTATTACGAACTAAATACTATTGGAAACCAAGTACACAATAATCAAATTACAGATAAATGAACATGAATAATTAAAGAAAAAATATCTATAAAGAAGGCGAATAATTACGAAATATACTTCGGAATTTTAAAATATACTATAATAATAACGTAAAAACAATTCGTTGAGTTATGCTAGTATTATTATAGTTCCCGATATATTCATGCAAACCGGAAAAAATTCATCCCCCGGTAAATACGTTGATAACGGGAAAATTTAAAAATCACAATGTTATAGGACCTGACTTGATTTCACCTGAACAACCATGGTGAGGTCATTCGAAACTAAAAACGAATAAACACTTTTATATAAAAAATACTACTAAAGTTATTCATTTTAAACATACAAATGAAAGGACACTGTTTTTGATAAACATAGATGAAAAAGAAAAATATAAAACTTATCCTGCAAAAAATATTAACCTAGGGACTAGAAATATTGAAAATAGGTAAAAAAGGAAGGGGATTAACGGGTGGGGGTTAAAGAGAGGGAGGGGGTTTAGGATGGTAGGAATAATAGCGGGAGTGTAAGGAATGGTATATTGGGAAGGCGGAAGAGGACAAGTTTTGGCATAATTTAATAGATTATTTAAATAATCAAAGGGATCCCCCAGATGCATTGTTAAACCGAGCCTAATAAATACAAAATAATAATAGGAGAATTGAACGTCGTTAGGGCCCTCGGTTCAGTGAGAGATAATGAGAATAAAGAAAATAATAATGTCAAAATATGGCAATACTTATAATTCTAGCCACGTGGCTAGAATATCCGTAGAAATAGATAATTTAGAGAAAATGCACGATCTATTTCTCCCACATAAAAAAGATTTAAGCATTGTGCGGGATTTTGTTAACTAGGCTAACGTGATCAGTTTAATTAAAGGAAAAAACACGCCAAAGAAAATCACCTCGCAAGTGAAAAAAATGGGAATGGATTCCCTTAAAAAACGATGATCTACCATGACGAAAAAAAGAGATAACAGAAAGAAGGAAAGAAAATGCACTGGGACACTTGCGGATATTTGAAAAAAAATCACTGCACTTGTGAAAAAAATACGGCATGCACATGGAGAAGGGAAAGGGAAAGAAAAGGAAATTGCCAATGGGGGCCACAGTTTTCGGAGGTTGTTGTTCGTGTCATCCGCCGCTTGCCACCAGTTGTCAGGGGTTTTGTTTGCCCTGATTTGGTGGGTTATGAGACACAATTCTGGGTCAGCTGTTTATTGATGGAGATGGTGGATGGTAGCGTGGCGCGGGTTTTTGTAAGGCAAGGAAGCCCAAGAGGGGCGCCGAGGGGCGCGCGTGGGGAGCGCCCCAAGGAAAAGGGTGGTCAGGGCCGTGGGCCCCGGTCAAGTGTGCTGGGTCAACTGTGCTGTAGGTTTTGAGGCTGGGGGGGGTCCCCACAGTGGAGGGGGGAAAGGTAACCCTTGTTCCTCAGAGGGGGGAGGAGAGGGGGGCCAAGGAAGGGGGGACAGAGAGAGAGACTGAGGGGTGTCTTTTTATATAAATGACATTTTAAAAAATACTAAAAAGATTATATATTGCCTGAACCTGAACCTGAACCTGTCGCGTAGGAGTGATCCGCTTTCCCTCCACCCCCCAGAAAGAAAGAATGCCCCTTCTGTCTGTCTGTCTGTTTCTCTTTCTCTTTCTCTCTCTCTCTCTCACTTTTCTCTGTTTCTTCTCGCTCTCTCTCTCTCTCTTTTGTGTGTGTGTGTGTGTGGGGAGAGAGAGAGAGAGAGAGAGAGAGAGAGGTAACATGAGTATATAAACATATGGATGGCAATATACACACGCACTCTTTCTCTCACCTTGTCTTTCTCTCCCTCTCTCTATCTATCTATCTCTGCTTACATACTGTTTGTCTTTGTCCGTATATAAATCTCTGTCTCTCTCTCCCACCATTTATCTATCCTTTACTCCATATATTTATCTGGTTCATAGATAAAGACATACATGGTTCAATAGAAGGCAGACAGATAAACAGATAAATAAACAGACAGGAAGATAGACAAACAGAGATAGATAGATAGATAGATAGATAGATAGATAGATAGATAGATAGATAGATAGATTGATTGATTGATTGATTGATAGATAGATAAACAGATAAACAGATTTATATACAGATAGAGAAATAGCTAAATGAACAGATATACAGATTGATAGATTGATAGACAAGTGATCAGATATATATAAAGGTACATAAATAGGTAGATGGATAGACAGAGATATTAGATATTAGCCCATCTATCATGTGTTTGAGAAAGACGGAAACGGAGATGATAGATGGAAAGAAAGAGAAAGATAAGGAAAAAGAAACACACGAACGTTAAAGACGAAAATGGCAAAAAGCCAATAGTGGCAAAAAGTGGTAGGGGATTTTGACGAAAGGAGAAAACCATAAGATAATAAAGATCAGTAAAGCCCTTTGAAATGGGAATTGGGGTAAATGGGGTTCACCAATACCAGCAGCTGTGATGAAGATCTGTCTGTCTATTTATCCCTATATAATTCAACTATCTATCTATCTATCTGTGTATTATCTATCTATCCTTTTCATCTGTTTATATATCTATTTTTTATCTACAATTTATCTATCATCAGTTTTTTATTATAGGTATATATATATATATATATATATTATATATATATATATATATATATATATATATATATATATATATATATATATATACATATATATATATTTAATAATATAAACAATGATAATAATAATAATCATTATAAATTTATAATGAGGATATGAAAAAAATAACATTGATGATAATAGTATTATTAATAACATTGATGATAATATGATGATAGCAATGAAAATCATAATAAAAATAAATGATACTAATAGAAAAAAATGATAATGATAATAATCATTAAAGGATAATATGACGGTGATAAGGGAAAAATAGTAAAAGTTAATAATAAAAAGGATAAAGATAAGTCCGATATGCGAAGTTGAGCCCCCCCCGGGCTTGGGGAAGCCCGGGCCTGTGCCGACTAAATGTCGACTGACAACGTGGTCAGCGAGTGCTCCCCGGGACAGATTTATCCTTACCACCGTGAAAAAGCAGAACCCCTCCGGGCGAAATTTTGCAACTTCCGGTTCGGGCGAACCGCCGCCCCTCGGATGAGAAGCCGAAGTTACCACTGTATCCTGGAGGTTTTTAAGATAATAATAAAATAATTAACATTTTAAAAAAAGAAAAAAAAAGGAAAATGAGAACGTATTTAAAATTTAAAAATCAATCTAATCTAAAAAAAAAAAACATTTGAAATATGAAATAATCTTCGAAAGTGTTTGGAGAACGTAGACCCGGGTTGACCCGGGATACCATTTGTATATATTTTTTTTTTAGTCTTCGTGATCTTTCTGGGATGAACAAGATTCCAACTATAACCCCCCCCAAAGAATAAATCTATAGAATCAAATTGAAACAGAAGCATGATGCCGTGGAATAGGGTCGTTGCGGGAAACGATGACGCAAATTATTTACCAGCACTTTTAGTTTGGGGAGAGAGAGAGAGAGAGAGAGAGAGAGAGAATGAAGTGCCGTTTTCACTATAATTATCTACTGGTTTTTCCAAGGGGAAATTTTTTTGTTTATTTTTGCACGTTGAAAAACGCTCTATCTATCTATGTCTTAATAGATCACATTTATGGCATTTTTAACGATGGATTTAAAGGTTAGTTTGAAAGTATTTACTTTTATTAAGCAATTTTTTTTCCACGAAATGAGATAAAAAAAACAGGAAAAAAAAATACGTAATGTCCCGCATTTATCTTGAATTAGATAAGTATAATCTTAATTTACCAACTTCTATGATAGCATTTTGGCTGACTTCGCATCAGGTAAGGTTTTCGGGGGGAAAGGGGCGGAAGGGGAGAGATTTTTATAACTAGGGGGAAAGGCGGGGAAGGGTGGGAGAGAGGGGGGGGGGAGGGGGGAAAAAGAGAGCAAAATAAAGTACGTAGGAAAACCATGAAAACACGTGAATATTCTGTTTTCTTGTTCTTCCTCCGTTGTTCATTTTGCAATTTGTTTGATCTGAATTCCACAAGAGAGAGAGGGGGGTGGAGAGAAATAATACCATCTGTCGAAGGATGTTGAAGTAGGAAAAATATCAACTGCCATTACTACGTCACTCTTTTTATTATCATTATTATTATTTTTTACTTTGTCTTTTCATATGACTATGGGGGAAAGCCCCGGGGTCTGCAAACAGGAAAAGTGATCTTTAACCTCCTTAGGAATTTCACGGCGAAACCCAAAGTTTTAAAAATTTTTCCAAAGCGCTTCTGTCTCTGTTTTCCTCAGTGAAGGAACGAACCAAACGTTTACCTTTTTAACTAATTTTTTTTTTTTTTTTTTTTTGTAAGTGTAAACGGAAAAAAGGCAAAATATATTCGCTTCTTATAATTTTGCATTAACTTCTTCACAGATTAAGACACCCAACGGCACATACTCACAAGGCAGGACGGAGCAAAGGGGGGAGAATCAAAAAAAATGCAGTCTTTTGGCTAATACTTGGCACGTTTTTTCCCTTTTTCCTTGCGGGGAAGACGACGCTTTAAGATGGACACGGTTTTTTTTTTAAATGTGTTGACCTCGATAGTGTCAACGTTGAACTAAAAAGGAGCTGACGAGCCATCTGATTAAGACCCAAATTCTCTACTGACTGCTGTTGCATAAAAAACCTCTCCCAACCCCTTTCCCGTTGCCCCTTTTAAGTGGCGGGGGGGAAAGAACAGATTGAAAATTTTCCCCAAAACCACACACACACACACACACACAACAAAACCAACACACACACACACACACACGTACGCACGCACGCACACACAACCCAAAGGTAAAAGAGACCCCTTCCCAAAAAATTTTTCCCCTCGCCACCGTGGGAGTGGGGGAATTTTTTATCCATCTCATTGTCAAAACCATGATCAGTAACATTTTGGGCCCAAGATCACATAAAAACACACCAAGAGTACGCATGCCCCCAAATGAAACACAATATTAAAAACCTCTCCAACCCCTTTTCTTTGCCCCCGTCACCGTGGCCGGGGGGAGGGGTTTTAAACCCCCGGGCGCGAGTTGAATCTAAAAAGGGGGCCAAAATGTCCCCCGGTTGAAACCCCCCCGGGGCTGAAAGAATAAAAACCCCCGGGAAAAAAAAGACGCCCGCCGTTGAACGTTTTTCCTTTTTGTTTTTTTTTAGGGTTTTTTATTTTTGTTTCTTTTAGGAACTAGCTCAAAAAAAATTTTCATGTTTTTTTCCATTTTGTGGAGTCAAAAAAAAAATATTTCGTAAAATATACGTATACGAATGTACAGAAATATGTCCCAAATTTATTCCATTCATTAAAAATATGTCATAATTTTTGTGGGTAAAAAAAAAGGGAAAAACAAAAAAAATAAATAGAAACAAAAAAAACAAAAAAAAGAAAGGGTTAAAAATAAAAAAAAAAGTGAAAACTGTAAAATGCGATAAACTATAATTTTCATGAAATGATCAATTTAAAAAATTTTAACTTTTTTAAAATTTTTTTTTGTTTTTTGAAAATAAACCCCCCCCCCCCCAAAAAAAAAAAAAAAAAAAAAAAAAAAAAAAAAAAAAAAATATAAAAAAAAATAACCAAAATTTTTTGTTAAAGAAAAAAAATAAATTTTTTTGAAAAGGAAAAAGAAAAAAAAAAGAGTGGGGGGAAAAAAAAAGGGGGGGGAGAAGGAGAGAGAGAGGGAGGGAGATATAGGAAAGGAGATAATGTGTTAGCGGGAAGAAGAAAAAAGGGGGGAGTTTAGGGTCTTTTTTTAATTAAATTTTTTTTGGGGATAATGTTTTCGTGTCCACTCCCCCTTTTTTTTTTTATTTTTAAAAATAACCCCAAAAAGAAGTTTCGACCCATTTTCTCATTCAACACGTTTTTTTTCATTGACCCGTTTTTTTTTGTTTTGTTTAAAGTTTCTTTTTTTTTATTTCGAAAAAATTCGGAATTTGAAACTTTACATGAAAATTTTCTCACTGATTTTTTTTCCCAAAATGAGGGGGGTTTTTTCATTTTGTTTTTATTCATTTTGTTTCAATTTTTTTGTTTCTATTCATTTTGTTATTCGATTTTTTTTATTTTTTTTTTTTTTATCGATATATAGGGAAATAGAAAGAAGGAATTTTCCGAAAACTTTTAAACACATACACACATAAAAATAGGGAAAACGTTGAAACCCGGGGGGTTTGTTTTTTTGCCCGGGGGCTTTTCATGTCTTTCAGCCCCGGGGGCGAGGTTGCAACCGGGGGACACTTTTTTTTTAGATTAAAATTTTCCTTTAACGGCGCCCACCCTCTCCCACGGGTGGGGGGGCAAAGAAGGGGTTAGGGGGGCTTTTTTCAAAATGTGTGTTTTTTGTTTGTGTGTGTATGTTTTTATATATATGTGTACATGTTTATTTTAAAAATGTGTTTAGTGTGAAGAGGGGGGTTAGGGGTTGGTATGGGGCGTCATGATACGATATCGGAAAGGCTATATGGCGTTTGAGATGGTATATATATATTAAATATATATATATATATATATATATATATATATATATATATATATATAATATATATATATATTATTTTTCTTCTTCTTCTTCTTCTTCTTCTTTTCCTTTTTGACCTGTTAATAGCATTTTTTTTGCCTATTTCGTATTCATTTCGAATTTTTTTTTTTTTTTTCCAGTTTTTTTTAATTTTATTTTTCCCCCAAATCTAGCCCCCTTTTCTTTTTTTTATTTTTATTTACAACCCCCTTTTATTTTTTTTTCGCTCTATTTTCTTTTTCTATAGCTATTTATTTCCCCTTTTATTCGCATAGTTATCGCAATTTGAGTTGTTTTTTTATTTTTTTTTTCCTTTATGTTTTAGACTTTTATCATATTTGGATTTTTTTTTTCCCTTTTTTTTCTCTTCCCATTTCTTTATTTATAGTTTGATATCTTTTAAATTTTCTGTTTCTTCTTTTTTTTTGGTTGCCTTACCTGTTCGAATTTACATATTCAAACTTTTTTTTTACTAATATAAACAAATATTAGGGGAAATGAATTTCACAGAATATTAATATAACAATATAATTACACGCTCCTTGGGGAAAAGGAAATTTACATTGAAAAATATGGTTTTTGGGGTGTCCAGAGATAGGGAAAGGTTTTTTATTGCCTTTTTATGATTTCAAAAGCAAAGCACACACATAAGAAAACACATATAAAAAAAAGGGGAAAAAGGGAAAAAATGATTGCAAAGGGGGTTTTAATTTTGTCCCCCGGGGGCCCTGTTTTTCGCCCCGGGAGGTTGAACCAGGGGAGCACTTTTGCTTTTGCGGTCGAACTCGCGTCGGGGGTTTAATCGGGGCCCCCCCCAGGGTCGGGGGGCAAAAGAAGGGGGGGAAAAATTTTTTTTTAAATGTGCAACATATATGTGATTGAGGTGTTGTATGGCCTTTGCCGGGGGCATGTCCCCCTTTGGGTTTACCCGGATGATTAGGGGACGGGATGCACGTGAGGGAAAAAAAAGGGGGGATGAAGGTAATTTAGATCGTGGAAAAGCCGGGGAAAATTTGGGGCCTCGGGTCGAAAATGTGAAGCATGAAACTTTCAATTAAAAACAGATACAACAAATACCTTCAAAAAAAAATTTAAAAATTAAACTGAATTTCTTTCGAACCCCCCTTTAAAAAATTTTAAAAACTTATACCGACCCAAAATGAAACAAATCCCCGGGAAAATGACAACCTTATTTTAATGGACATATAATTGTTCCGCCGCTCATCAAATCAAAAGGGCCACTCCTGGGAAAAAGAGACTTTGGGAAGGAAAAAGGTTGTCCATTTGTTCGATGTTAGCCGTCTGTCTCCCGGGGAAGGGGAAAAAATTTTTACCAACTTTTCCCCCCGCTCCTCGCCAGTCATGAAAATTCATTATTATCATTATCCTCACTTATATCGTATCATCATCATTAGTTTTTGCTTTTATTGTTATTTTTTTTTTAGATTTAACAAATTAAAAATTTCCAAAAAAGATGTAGAGACATTTTAAAGAGCATATCAGTTTTGATGCGTTGTTCTTTTTTTATTCAGGATTAGAGCAATATGAATTATTTTTTTTCTAGTTTCTTTTTTTTTTTTTTTTTTTTACCATTATCATCATCCTAAATCACTATTACTATTTTATAATTATCTTTGTTTTTATTGTTATTATTTTATAACTTCCCCGGGCGTTTTTAACCGCATCATTATCAGCATCATTGTTAGTATCATTGATTTTCATTTTTATCATTTTATTTAGTTATTATCATATATAAACATACATGCACATATTTATATTTATAATGTATATGTAAAAATACATATATGTATTTTTTATAAAGGGAAAAAGGGGGGGTGTTTTTTTTTTTTTTTTTTTTTTTTTTTCCTTTTCCATATAAAACTAGGAGGTTTGACACATACACATTCGTCTCATTGGGGGTTTTCCCCAAGCCTTTCCCCGGTAAAAGAATGTGCATCCACTCCCAGGGACGTTATAAAAGGAATTTTAAAGGGGGTTTTAAATCAATGTTCTAACATGTACGTTTATAAGGGGTTTTTAAAAAAAAAATAATATGTTTTTTATTAAGATGATAATTTGATAAAAGAATGATAATGAAATAACAAAAAACAACAATAAAGAACTTAAAGATAAAATTAACAGTGGGAATGACAGTAAAATAAAACTTTGAATAAAAATATAAAATTTAATAAAAGGGAAAACCCAAAAAGTATTTTTCCCCTGGGTGAACTGAGGACCTTGGGTGTAAGCGCAGTGATAACCACATAAAACGGAGACGATGTTCTCTATAAATGTTTATTCTTTTTAAGTTTAGTAAAATTATTATTATTTTTTCCCGACCCCCTTTTTTTTCCATTATCTTTATTATTCTTCTTTAATACTATTTCAAAATTAGACCAAACACCCCACATTTTATTTTTTGGGGTAGGGGCATACGGGGCTTCACACGGCAAACCGGG
>NC_091551.1:34147041-34152041 GCF_042767895.1 Penaeus vannamei | reverse complement strand
CACTTCAGGTCGCTTGTAGAAAATAAAAAATTTAATATCTTTTTTTTTGTGTGATTATTTAGTTTCTTAAATTTGATGAATCCTAAACTTATAAACCTGAAACTTTCATAGCATGTATACAAAAGAATTGTTAGCATAACAAAAAATCTGCGGGTCAGATTACTGTATATTTGAATGCTAGGTGTTTTAAAAAAATCGAGAAAACTTTGTAGTTTGCCCCTTTAATTCAGAATAAATATATATATTTTTTTAATAGGGGGAAACTATTTTATTGAATAGCTCTTCGTTCTTTGGTAAGTGAGACATAATTCTACATAAAATGAAAACAAATGTAGGTACAGTAACAGCCGCTTTATCCCCTTTCCCTCCAGACATACAGAGATGGAGAAGAAATAAACGGCAATTGCTACTAGAGGAAGCAGAGTGCCTGACACTATCTTTTCTCTTCGCTCAAAAATAAGAGACTAAGAATTTGCATGGCTGTGGGTTTACACGCGGATTTTAAATCTAGAAGCAAATAAACAGCATGTCACAGCAAGAATATCCACTGCAACAAATGGAATTTCACTGGAATATTTATTTATCTATTACTCTCCCTCTCCATCCCTCTCTCTGTCTATCTCTCCCTCCCTCTGTGTATCTCTCCTCCCTCACCCACCCCCTTGGCATTCGGAATATAAACATTGACGCCACGAAATATAACCTTTGATAATACCCCCCTCCCCTCTTTTATATATCTATTTTCCTGCGATCTATCTGTTTATACTGAATCTCATTTCTCTGAATATTAGTCTTTAACCTATCTTCGTTTATATATATATATATATATATATATATATATATATATATATATATATATATATATATATATATATATATAATATTTTTATGTATATTTATCCATTTATCTATTATGTCATGAATTTATCTATCCGTTTTTTTCTTCATTTTCTTCTTTCCCATTTCCTTTTCCCCTCCGTTTCTTCATTTCTTCTTCCCCCTGATCATTTATGTCGCTGTCATATTGTTTTTGTACTTTCTTTAAATTTTCGCTGAGTAAAATTTTTCTTTATTTCCATAACTCCAAAAACTATTCTTAATGTGCTGTAAGTTCATTCTTGATAATAAAAGTGATCGCTATCGTTATTATCGTAACCTTTTCATTTCTTTGAATATCGCACCATCGTAATTATCACCATACTTACATTGTTTTTATTAACATCATTAAATTCCCTTAGTAAAAATTCATTTCATTCCAATAAAATCTGATATTTTTTCGCCTTATCAAAATCAATCAGCATTGTCTTTACAAATCATTATCACCTTAAAACCACATAATTGTCTAAAATTTTGTTATCTCATTATAGAGGACTTTGGGAAAGTTTAAAGGTAATATCACTATTTTTTAATCATCATTTTTTTTATTTTATTATCTATGACAGTTGTGTTTTATTAAATGGACATCATCACCATTATCATCATTTTCATTATTATTATAATTTTCATTATAATATTAACAATGTTTTCTTTACATCATTATTATTGTCCTTGTTATTATTACTATTATTATAGTTATTTTATTTCACATTATTATTTTAAAAATTTTTTTTAATTATTATCACATTATTACTATATCTTTTATATTATCATGATCATTTTTATAATCGTTATTACTATCATCTTATTATTACTTTTATTGCCGTATTATTCCATTATTATAATAAGAATTATCCTGTTTTCTTTTTGGGCCCCTGTTTCTGGTGCACATTGTTTGCCCATTGTCGGTTCTTTTGATCTCGTTAAGCATGGTCTTCCTTGGCTTTTCATTACGAGATGCCATTTTAAAAAAAGGGGATAAAACGATTTTTTTTCATATCCATGTATTTTACAAACAAACAAACAAACAAAATCACAAATCTACAGCCCGCAAGATGTTTGCAAAGATTCGATAGACATTGTTCTTAGGGGAGCGTGTCTCGACAAATTCTGGGTTTGCCCGTTGATTCTGTCCAGCCTTTTTGAAAATATAAAAAACTTTAAACGGGAAAGAAAAAAAAATTGGATTTAAAAATATGAAAAGGGGAATTTTTCCTATACAAGATAATATGCAAATGGCGGTCCTTACGAGATGAGTCACGAGCCCCCATGACAAGCATTTTGGAGTGACCGACTACCCCCAGGTGGCTATGCTGTGGGGAACCCCCCGGGGCGCAGTACGGGGATGGTACTTAAAAGTAAATAAAAAAAGTTATTAAGGTTCATTTCCCTTTAATTAAATGTAAAATAATACTTATAAGAAGTACAATTTTTGACAGTGAACAATTAAACATAAATGAACCCCAATGACTGGGGTGTTTTTTAGTTCCCACAGGGATCTAAAAATCGGGGGAAAAATATTGAACCGGGGGGCATAAATTTTTTTCCCCCCCCAACCCTTTTCCTTTCCCCCTCGACACCGGGGCCCGAGAGGGTACGGTTTGAAACCCCGATGGGAGTTCGAATCTGAAAAAGGGGACAAAAGTGCTCCCTCTGGTTGAAACCCTCCCCCGGGGGCTGAAAGACATAAAAACCCCCGGGCAAAAAAAAGACGCCCGGGATCATTTTTTTTCCCCTTTGTGTATTTTTATGATGTGTTTGTACTTTTGGGTGTTTAGGCCATGTGCTATGATAGTCCATGAAAATTCAATCCTTTCCTATTTCAGGTAGGACGGCAAATCAAATATCTCCCCTTTGGGGAAATATACGTATATATGCTTCAAAAGTGCGAAAAAAATTGAATAAAAATGTGAGAAACGCCCCAATAAAAAAAAATAAAGGCGAGGACAAAAAAAAATACGGAAAAAAAATTCGTGAAATTCAATAAATATGCGAAAAAAAGGAAAAAAAAAATACGAAAAGCGCGCCAAAAAAGAAAATAAAGGAATGAAAGGGAACAAGAAGGAAACGTGTTAAATGCGAAAATGCGAAAGTAAAAAATGTGTAAAAACCAAAAAAATCAATTTTTTAGAAAACAGGCGAGAGAGATTAACATTGCAAAATTTAATACAGAAAAGCGCTAACAAACAAAAAGGGGCAAAAAAAAAAAAAAAACGCGTCGAAATGACAGAAACAAGGTTTTTCCCAAGGCGAAGACGAAAACATGGGGAAAGGAAGGGAAAAAAACCCAGATTCCTCATGATTCTTTCCCTTCCAGGAAAAAGAGATAGGAAGATAATAAAAAAGTAGGGTGGGGAAAAAAAAAAAAAAAAAAAACTGAAAAAAGGGATAAAGAAGGATAAAAAAAAAAAATCAAAAAAAAAACCCAAAAAATCGGAATTAACGATTAAAAAAAATTTTTAAAATAAAATTTAAAAATTTATATGTATATTTGTTTAAAATATTTTTTATTATATAATTATATATAATATATATATAATATATATATATATATATATATATATATATATATATACAATATATATATATATATTATTTATATATATATATTGTTATATATATTTATATTATTATATATATATATATTATATATATATATATTATTAAATTATATATATATATATATATATATATATATATATATATATATAATATAATAAATTATTTATATATTTACATACACACACAAAATAGAGAGAGAGGGAGGGGGGGGGAGAGAGAAAAGAGAGAGAACACAGAGGGAGAGAAAAAAGAGAGAGGAGAGGGGGACAAGAGAAAGAAAAAAAAAAGGGAAAAAGAGAGAGGGGGGAGGTCTTTTTTTTATTTCATGACACTGCAAACAAGATGAAAGAGATACTAAAATGACGAAAATTTGCCTCCACGGGGGTCGAACCCGAGCCTGTCGGAAAGAGGCGACCGTGCTTTCCACTGCACCAGGACGTACGTTTGGTTTTAAAAATTTTGAATCTTTTTTTTTCGGTTTGGGCTTCAGGCCTCCACATCATAGATGAAAAGAATAAAAAAGGGAAAAAGATAGATAAATATATATAAGATGACCCGACAGAGAGATAGAAAAGACAGATTGATAGCCGGGCACTAGATAGGAGATAGATAAATAACAGTTTGATATGTAGATAAATAGGTAGAAAAATATCAAAAAATAGATAAAAAAAACCTTCATCTTTTTTGCAGCCAAAACCCGGGTTTTCTTTAGAAAAAAATGAAGAAAAACGGGAAAGGAGATGATAAGAGAAAGGAAGAAAAGATAGGAAAAGAAAGGCCCAAGATAAAGACGAAAATGGAATTACCAATAACCAATAACAGGGTTTGGTAAAAAAAGGGAAAAAAAAAAGAAAAAAATGTGACTTGTAAAAGGGAAAAAAAATTTCCGTGGGGTGACAATATTACGATGATCTGAGTTGTGAGACGCATCACCTTTTCACTTAAATAGCTATCTTTATCTATTACATAACTCGGTAGACAGGTTCATTGAGAAAAGATAGCTTTAAATGCAGGATTTTTACTTTTACTTGTATAAAAAATTTTTTCTTTGCTCTCTCTATTTTATCACCATCCCTCTAAGTAGCTATTTCAAAATAACAAAAAATAAAAAAAAATGGGGAAAGTTTTGCACAGATCACCGAAAATTCGAGGAAATCAAAATTTTCTTTAAACATTTGAAACAACATTGTCATCTCATTATTATTAGCTCATTGTTCTCTTTTTTGGCCTTTTGCATACTTGGGGCCCGGTGACGCGATTTTTTATTCTGTTCAAATGCAATTGTTACGGAATCATTTTTCTTGCTCGCCGAAGCCAAGGAACGAGCGAGGATTCGGAAAAGGCTTGTTCATCTTCTGCGAGAACAGCTTCATTTGATTAACTCCTACGTTCCTTTTTTCCTTTTCTTGTTTCAGCTTTAAAATACAGGGACTTTTATCATTCTCTCTTTCTGTCTTCCCCGATGCCTGTCTTTGTCTCTCTTTGTTCATCTCTGTGTCTGTCTGTCTCTGTCTCTGTATTAGCATCTGTGTTTGTTTCTGTCTCCCTTTTCCTCTCCCCTC
>NC_091551.1:34132041-34139541 GCF_042767895.1 Penaeus vannamei | reverse complement strand
GGTCAAGGGCGACTTCCTGGGTCTCCTTCTCGAGCTCAAGGGCGACTTCCTGGGTCTCCTTCTCGGGCTCCACGGTTACTTCCTGGGTCTCCTTCTCGGGCTCAAGGGCGACTTCCTGGGTCTCCAAGGGCGACTTCCCGGGTCTCCTTCTCGGGCGCAAGTTCGACTTCCAGGGTCTCCTTCTTGGGCTCTTCGGCGACTTCCTGGGGATCTTTCTCGGGCTCAAGGGGGACTTTCTGTTTCTTTTTCGGACTCTTGGGCGACTTCCTGGGTCTCCTTCTCTGGCTCAAGGGCGACATCATGGTTCTCCTTAACGGGCTCAAGAGTGACTTCATGGGTCTCCTTCTCTGGGTCAAGGGCGACTTCCTGGGTCTCCTTCTCGAGCTCAAGGGCGACTTCCTGGGTCTCCTTCTCGGGCTCCACGGTTACTTCCTGGGTCTCCTTCTCGGGCTCAAGGGCGACTTCCTGGGTCTCCTTCTCGGGCTCAAGGGCGACTTCCTGGTTCTGCTTCTCGGGCTCAAGGGCGACTTCTTATGTCTCCTTCTCGGGCTCTTGGGCGACTTCCTGGGTCTCCTTCTCGGGCTCAAGGGCGACTTCCTGGGTCTCCTTCTCGGGCTCTTCGGCGACTTCCTGGGTCTCCTTCTCGGGCTCTTCGGCGACTTCCTGGGTCTCCTCGGACTCAAGGGCGACATCCTGGGTCTCCTTCTCGGGCTCAAGGGCGACTTCCCGGGGTCCCTTCTCGGGCTCTTCGGCGACTTCCTGGGTCTCCTTCTTGGGCTCTTCGTCGACTTCCTGGGTCTCCTTCTCGGGTTCAAGGGCGACTGTTTCCTTCTCGGGCTCTTCGGCGGCGACTTCCTGGGTCTCCTTCTCGTGCTCAAGGACGACTTCCTTGGTCCCCTCCCCCTCTCTTTAACATCTTTTATTTTCTCTTCCCCTTCCTCTTTCTTTCTCTCATATCCTCTTCCGCTCCTCCCGTCCCCCTCCCCCCTATCGAGCTCTTGGGCGACTTCCTGGGTCTCCTTCTCGTGCTCAAGGACGACTTCCATGGTCTTCTCGTGCGTCTCGGGCTCAAGGGCGACTTCCCGGTCCTCCTTCTCAGGCGCAATGGCGACTTCCAGGGTCTCCTTCTCGGGCTCTTGGGCGACTTCCTGGGTCTCCTTCTCGGGCTCAAGGGCGACTTCCCGGTACTTCTTCTCAGGCGCAAGGGCGCCTTCCAGGGTCTCCTTCTCGGGCTCTTGGGCGACTTCCTGGGTCTCTTTCTCGGGCTCAAGGGCGACTTTCTGTCTCCTCGGTCTCAAGGGCGACTTCCTGGGTCTCCTTCTCGGGCTCTTCGGTGACTTCCTGGGTCTCCTTCCCGGGCTCTCTGGGTCTCCTTCTCAGCTCAAGGACAACTTTCTGGGTCTCCTTCTCGGGCTCTTCGGCGACTTCCTGGGTCTCCTTCTCGGGCTCTTCGGCGACTTCCTGGGTCTCCTTCTCGGGCTCTTCGGCGACTTCCTGGGTCTCCTTCTCGGGCTCCTGGGCTAATTCCTGGGTCTCCTTCTCGGGGTCAAGGGCGACATCCTGGGTCTCCTTCTCGGGCTCTTCGGCGACTTCCTGGGTCTCCTTCTCGGGCTCAAGGGCAACTTCCTGGGTCTCCTTCTCGGGCTTTTCGGCGACTTTCTGGGTCTCCTCTGGCTCAAGGGCAACTTCCTGGGTCTCCTTCTCGGGCTCCTACTCGGGTACCTGGGCGATTTCTAGTGGTTCATTCTCGGGCTCAAGGATGACTTCCAGGGTCTCCTTCTCGGACTCAAGGGCGACTTCCTGGGTCTCCTTCTCGGGCTCAAGAACTACTTCCTGGGTCTCCTCGGGCTCGGAGGTGATCTGGAAGTATGCCTGGATCCTCCACCACTTCGTCTTTGGAGGAACGAAGTGGAGAAGCGTCTTCTCGGGCGACTTCCTGGGTCTTCAGATATATATATATATATATATATATATATATATATATATATATATATATATATATATATATATATATATATATTCTCGGGCTCTTCGGCGACTTCCTGGGTCTCCTTCTCGGGCTCAAGGGCGACTTCCTAGGTCTCCTTCTCGGGCTCAAGGGCGACTTCCTGGGTCTCCTTCTCGGGTTCTTCGGCGACTTCCTAGGTCTCCTTCTCGGGCTCAAGGATGACTTCCAGGGTCTCCTTCTCGGACTCTAGGGCGACTTCCTGGGTCTCCTTCACGGGCTCAAGAGCTACTTCCTGGGTCTCCTCGGGCTCGGAGGTGATCTGGAAGTGGGCCTGGACCCTCCACCACTTCGTCCTTGGAGGAACGAAGTGGAGAAGCGTCTTTTCGGGCGACTTCCTGGGTCTTCAGATATATATATATATATATATATATATATATATATATATATATATATATATATATATATATATATATATATATATATATATATATAAAGCATTTACCACCCCCCTCTAATTCCCTTCATGACAATCTTTGGTTTTAATCGCTTTGGTCAATGTAGTCCTCCTAATGGCGCATTGCTGTCACTTCTGCTTCTCGTCTTCATGCGTGTTACCTTATTAGCCTTTTAATCAAATTCTTTTCGGCCTTCCTCTTCTTCTCTTCGGCCTTCCTCTTCTTCTCTTCGGCCTTCCTCTTCTTCTCTTCGGCCTTCCTTTTCTTCTCTTCGGCCCTCCTCTTCCTCTTTTCGGCCCTCCTCTTCCTCTTTTCGGCCCTACTCTTCTCTTCGGCCTTCCTCTTCTTCTCTTCGGCCTTCCTCTTCTCTTTGGCCTTCCTCTTCTCTTCGGCCTTCCTCTTCTTCTCTTCGGCTTTCCTCTTCTCTTCTCATCATTTTAATCTTGAACCGACATTCCTCTTCTCTTCGACCCTCCTCTTCTTCTCTTCGGCCTTCCTCTTCTCTTCATCCCTCCCCCTCATCATTCTAGCCTTAAACCATCTGCCCTTATTGTCTTTCCATTGGAATATCCTTGGAATGTAGTCGCTCATCATTTCCCGCGTGTTCCCTAGCGACTACAATGAATTCTCGGGCTCGAGGGCGACTTCCTGGGTCTCGTACTCGGGCTCTTGGGCGACTTCCTGGGTCTCCTTCTCGGGCTCTTGGGCGACTTCCTGGGTCTCCTTCTCGGGCTCTTGGGCGATTTCCTGGGTCTCTTTCTCCTCGGCCTTCCTATTCTTCTGTTCGGCCTTCCTCTTCTCTTCGGCCCTCCTCTTCTTTTCTTCGGCCCTCCTCTTCTTCTCTTCGGCCTTCCTCTTCTTCTCTTCGGCCTTCTCCTCATCCCTCCCGCTCATCATTCTAGCCTTAAACCATCTGCCCTTATTGTCTTCCCATTGGAATATCCTTGGAATGTAGTCGCTCATTTCCCGCGTGTTCCCTAGCGACTACAATGAATTCTCGGGCTCGAGGGCGACTTCCTGGGTCTCCTTCTCGGGCTCTTGGGCGACTTCCTGGGTCTCCTTCTCGGGCTCTTGGGCGACTTCCTGGGTCTCCTTCTCGGGCTCTTGAGCGACTTCCAGGGTCTCCTTCTCGGGCTCTTGGGCGACTTCCTGGGTCTCCTTCTCGGGCTCTTGGGCGACTTCCTGGGTCTCCTTCTCGAGGTCTTCGGCGACTTCCAGGGTCTCCTTCTCGGGCTCTTCAGCGACTTCCTGGGTCTCCTCAGGCTCTTCGGCGACTTCCTGGGTCTCCTTCTCGGGCTCTTCGGCGACTTCCAGGGTCTCTTTCTCGGGATCTGGGGCGACTTCCTGGGTCTCCTTCTCGGGCTCGAGGGCGACTTCCTGGGTCTCCTTCTCGGGATCTGGGGCGACTTCCTGGGTCTCCTTCTCGGGCTCTTGGGCGACTTCCTGGGTCTCCTTCTCGGGCTCTTGGGCGACTTCCTGAGTCTCCTTCTCGGGCTCTTGGGCGACTTCCTGAGTCTCCTTCTCGGGCTCTTGGGCGACTTCC
Source organism: Penaeus vannamei (assembly GCF_042767895.1). Taxonomy (NCBI): domain Eukaryota; kingdom Metazoa; phylum Arthropoda; class Malacostraca; order Decapoda; family Penaeidae; genus Penaeus; species Penaeus vannamei. The sequence continues at coordinate 34,135,595 of NC_091551.1, read as the reverse complement.
TGAGTCTCCTTCTCTGGCTCTTGGGCGACTTCCTGGGTCTCCTTCTCGGGCTCTTCGGAGACTTCCTGGGTCTCCTTCTCGGGCTCTTCGGCGACTTCCTGGGTCTCCTTCTCGGCCTCTTCGGCGACTTCCTGGGTCTCCGTCTCGGGCTCTTAGGCGACTTCCTGGGTCTCCTTCTCGGGCTCCTCGGCGACTTCCTGGGTCTCCTTCTCGGCCTCTTCGGCGACTTCCTGGGTCTCCTCGGGCTCTTCGGCGACTTCCTGGGTCTCCTTGGGCTCATCGGCGACTTCCTGGGTCTCCTTCTTGGGCGCTTCGGCGACTTCCTGAGTCTCCTTCTCGGGCTCAAGGGCGACTTCCTGAGTCTCCTTCTTGAGCTCTTCGGCGACTTCCTAGGTCTCCTTCTCGGGCTCAAGGGCGACTTCCTGGGTCTCCTCGGGCTCGGAGGATACCTGGAAGTGGGCCTGGATGACCCTCCACTTCGTCCTAGGAGGAACGAAGTGGAGGAGCGTCCTCTCGGGCTCAAGGGCGACTTCCTGGGTCTACTTCTCGGGCTCCTTTGCGACTTTCTGGGTCTCCTTCTTGGGCTCTTGGGCGACTTCCTGGGTCTCCTTCTCGGGCTCTTGGGCGACTTCCTGGGTCTCCTTCTCGGGCTCCTGGGCGACTTCCTGGGTCTCCTTCTCGGACTCTTGGGCGAATTCCTGGGTCTCCTTTTCGGGCTCTTCGGCGACTTCCTGGGTCTCCTTCTTGGGCTCTTCGGCGACTTCCTAGGTCTCCTTCTCGGGCTCAAGGGCGACTTCCTGGGTCTCCTCGGGCTCGGAGGATACCTGGAAGTGGGCCTGGATGACCCTCCACTTCGTCCTAGGAGGAACGAAGTGGAGGAGCGTCCTCTCGGGCTCAAGGGCGACTTTCTGGGTCTCCTTCTCGGGCTCCTAGGCGACTTCCTGGGTCTCCTTCTCGGGTTCTTCGGCGACTTCCTGGGTCTCCTTCTCGGGCTCTTGGGCGACTTCCTGGGTCTCCTTCTCGGGCTCTTGGGCGACTTCCTGGGTCTCCTTCTCGGGCTCCTGGGCGATTTCCTGGGTCTGCTTCTCGGGCTCTTCGGCGACTTCCTGGATCTCCTTCTCGGGCTCTTGGGCGACTTCCTGAGTCTCCTTCTCGGGCTCTTGGGCGACTTCCTGAGTCTCCTCCTCTGGCTCTTGGGCGACTTCCTGGGTCTCCTTCTCGGGCTCTTCGGAGACTTCCTGGGTCTCCTTCTCGGGCTCTTCGGCGACTTCCTGGGTCTCCTTCTCGGGCTCTTCGGCGACTTCCTGGGTCTCCTTCTCAGGCTCTTCGGCGACTTCCTGGGTCTCCTTCTCGGGCTCTTGGGCGACTTCCAGGGTCTCCTTCTCGGCCTCTTCGGCGACTTCCTGGGTCTCCTTCTTGGGCTCTTCTGCGACTTCCTGGGTCTCCTTGGGCTCTTCGGCGACTTCCTGGGTCTCCTTCTTGGGCTCTTCGGCGACTTCCTGATTCTCCTTTTCGGGCTCTTCGGTGATTTCCTGGGTCTCCTTCTTAGGCTCTTCGGCGACTTCCTAGGTCTCCTTCTCGGGCTCAAGGGCGACTTCCTGGGTCTCCTCGGGCTCGAAGGATACCTGGAAGTGGGCCTGGATGAACCTCCAATTCGTCCTAGGAGGAACGAAGTGGAGGAGCGTCCTCTCGGGCTCTTCGGCGACTTCCTGGGTCTCCTTCTCGGGCTCCTAGGCGACTTCCTGGGTCTCCTTCTCGGGCTCTTGGTCGACTTCCTGGGTCTCCTTCTCGGGCTCTTCGGCGACTTCCTGGGTCTCCTTCTCGGGCTCTTGGGCGACTTCCTGGGTCTCCTTCTCGGACTCTTGAGCGACTTCCTGGGTCCCCTTCTCGGGCTCTTGGGCGACTTCCTGGGTCTCCTTCTCGTGCTCTTGGGCGACTTCCTGGGTCTCCTCCTCGGGCTCTTCGGCGACTTCCTGGGTCTCCTTCTCGGGCTCTTCGGCGACTTCCAGGGTCTCCTTCTCGGGCTCAAGGGCAACTTCCTGGGTCTCCTTCTCGGGCTCAAGGGCGACTTCCTGGGTCTCCTTCTCGTGCTCAAGGTCGACTTCCTGGGTCTCCTTCTCGGGCTCTTCGGCGACTTCCTGGGTCTCCTTCTCGGGCTCTTCGTCGACTTCCAGGGTCTCCTTTTCGGGCTCAAGGGGGACTTCCTGGGTCTCCTTCTCGGGCTCTTCGGCGACTTCCAGGGTCTCCTTTTCGGGCTCAAGGGGGACTTCCTGAGTCTCCTTCTCCGGCTCTTCGGCGACTTCCTGGGTCTCTTTCTCGGGCTCTTCGGCGACTTCCTGTGTCTCCTTCTCGGGCTCTTCGGCGACTTCCTGGGTCTCCTTCTCGGGCTCTTGGGCGACTTCCTGGGTCTCTTTCTCGGGCTCTTCGGCGACTTCCTGAGTCTCCTTCTCGGGCTCTTCGGAGACTTCCTGAGTCTCCTTCTCGGGCTCTTCGGCGACTTCCTGGGTCTCCTTCTCGGGCTCAAGGGCGACTTCCTGGGTCTCCTTCTCGGGCTCTTGGGCGATTTCCTGGGTCTCCTTCTCGGGCTCTTCGGCGACTTCCTGGGTCTCCTTCTCGGGCTCAAGGGCGACTTCCTGGGTCTCCTCGGGCTCAGAGGATACCTGGAAGTGGGCCTGGATGACTCTCCACTTCGTCCTAGGAGGAACGAAGTGGAGGAGCGTCCTCTCGGGCTCAAGGTCGACTTCCTGGGTCTCCTTCTCGGGCTCCTGGGCGACTTCCTGGGTCTCCTTCTCGGGCTCCCGGGCGACTTCCTGGGTCTCCTTCTCGGGCTCTTCGGTGACTTCTTGGGTCTCCTTCTTGGGCTCTTGGGCGACTTCCTGGGTCTCCTTCTCGGACTCTTGGGCGACTTCTTGGGTCTCCTCGGACTCTTGGGCGACTTCCTGGGTCTCCTTTTCGGGCTCTTCGGCGACTTCCTGGGTCTCCTTCTCGGGCTCTTCGGCGACTTCCTGGGACTCCTTCTGGGGATCTTCGGCGACTTCCTGGGTCTCCTTCTCGGACTCTTCGGCGACTTCCAGGGTCTTCTTCTCGGGCTCAAGGGTGACTTCCTAGGTCTCCTTCTCGGTCTCAAGGGCGACTTCCTGTGTCTCCTCGGGCTCAAGGGCGACTTCCTGGGTCTCCTTCTCGGGCTCTTCGGCGACTTCCAGGGTCTCCTTCTCGGGCTCAAGGGTGACTTCCTGGTTCTCCTTCTCTGGCTCATAGGCGACTTCCTGGGTCACGACGATGGTAGTGATGTCACAGTGTGTCACAGTAGCTGTAGTGCACTTAACACTTAAGTTTTGCCTGTCCACCTGAGCATCCACCATCTCATCGAACAGAGACTGCTGCAGGATCTCTGGGTCAAGGAAGTGGGGCGGAAACACCACGGTGAAGTCCACGGCGAAAACCCGGCTTGTTTGAGAGGAAACGTTGCAAAAGGTTTCATCAACAGCGGAGCGCAGCCCTGCATGGAACTAGCCGCCTATCAACTGGATAGCACGGTCAGCCTACTGGCTTCC
>NC_091551.1:34124410-34126910 GCF_042767895.1 Penaeus vannamei | reverse complement strand
TTATTGACAATAATGATAATTATGATGATAATGGCAATGTTAATGACAATAATAATGATAAAATAATTATAATGACAATCTTGATAATTACTTCAATGATAGCAATAACCAACTCTATTCCAATAATTTTCATACTAATAATGGCAATAGAAATATCATTATCATTGTCATTATAATTGTTATTATTGTCATTATTATTTCTAAGATTATCATTATTGCTATTATTATTATATAAATAGTTATAATGATAAAAATAGCAATAATAATTAGCATAATAATTATTATAACTGCAATAATGATGATAATAATAATGATAATGATGATGATAATGACTATAATGATAATCATAAAAATGATGACAATGATAATGATATTATTATTTCTATTGCCATTATTAGTATGAAAATTATTGGAATAGAGTTAATTATTGCTATTATTGCAGTAATTATCAAAACTATCATTATAATTATTTTATTATTAATGTCATAATCCTTGTCATTATCATCATAATTATCATCCTTATTGTCTATAATAAAGGAATTATCATGAAAATCCTCATAATTACCTGAATTAATGATAAAATCCTCATAATTACCATTGAAAAGCGAAAAAGGGTGTTTTTTCGACGTTTCACTCAAAAGGCTGTAATAAGCTAGATTTTGCCGTTTTTTCGACTTATGGGATTTTCTTACTTCTGGCCTTTATTTCATTATAAATGAACTGAATAATGATTATTATCATCATTATTATCATTACGCTCATTATTTTCATGATTTTTATCATTATAGTCATTATCATTATGATTATCATTATTATTATCATTATTGCAGTTATAATAATCATTATGATCATTATTATTGGTATTTTTATCATTATAACTATCTATATAATGATAATACCAATAATGATAATTTTAGAAATAATAATGACAATAATAATAATTATATAGACAATGATAATGATATTATTATACCAATTGCCATTACTATCATGAAAATTATTGCTATTATTGCAGTAACTATCAAAATCATCATTATAATTATGATTTTCTCATTATTAGTGGCATTATCATTGCCATTATCATCATAATTATCATCTTTATTATCAATAATAAAGGCATTATCATGAAAATCATCATAATGACCTAAACTAATGTTAGAATCCTCATAATTACCAATAAAAAGCGAAAAAGTTTTTTTTTTCGACGTTTCTCTCAAAAGGCTGTATAATACGCTTGATTTTAACGTTTTTTTTTTAGACTTATGGGATTTTATTACTTCTGGCCTTTATTTTCTTATAAATGGACTAAGAAATAATTATTATCATCATTATTATCACTACTTTCATTATTTTCATGATTATTATCATTATAGTCATTATCATCATGATTATCATCATTATCATTATTGCAGATATAATAATTATTATGCTAATTATTATTGCTATTTTTATCATAATAACTATTCATATAATGATAATAGCAATAATGATAATTTAAGAAATAATAATGACAATAATAATAATTATAATGACAATGATAATGATGTTATTATTATTTCTGTTGCCATTATTAATATGAAAATTATTTTAATAGACAATTATTGCTATTATTGCAGTAATTATCAATATTATCATTATAATTATTGTCATTATCATTTTCATTATCATCATAATTATCATCCTTATTGTCAATGATAAAGGAATTATCATGAAAATATTATAATTACCTGAAGTAATGTTAAAATCCTCAGAATTACAATTAAAAAGCGAAAAAGGTTTTTTTTTTCGACGTTTCTCTCAAAAGGCTGTAATAGGCTATATTTTGCCGTTTTTGTTATTATAATTATAATGACAATGATAATGATATTTTCATTTCTATTGCCATTAATTGTATGAAAATTATTGGAATAGCGTTAATTATTGCGGTAATTATCAAAATTATTATAATTTTCATTTTATCTTTATTATTGTGATTATCATCATAATTATCATCATTATTTTCAATAATGAAAGGATTATCTTGAACATCATGTTAAAAAACTAATAATTACCATTAAAAAGCGAAAAAAGATGTTTTTTCGACCTTTCTCTCAAAAGGCTGTAATACGCAATATTTTGCCGTTTTTTTGACTTCTGGGAATATAGTAGCCGGCCTTTATTTCATTATTAATGGACTAAATAATGATTATCATTATTATCATTACTCTCTTTATTTTTATGATTATTATCATCATAGTCATATATATATACACATATAGCCTTATATGTATATATATAAATATATATATATATATATATATATATATATATATATATATATATATATATATATATATATATATATATATATATATATATATATATATATATATATATATATATATATATATATATATATATATATATATATATATATATATATATATATATATATATATATATATATATATATATATATATATATATATATATATATATATATATATATATATATATATAT
>NC_091551.1:34077074-34087074 GCF_042767895.1 Penaeus vannamei | reverse complement strand
AGGAAAAAATAATATATACGTATTTGCTTTTTCTTTCTCACTTGATCTAGAGAAATTAATTTCAAAAGAATCGAATGCTCAATATTTAATCATCATAGTGTTCTCAAAAATGAAAAAAAAATGCAGTACAAACAACGAAAAAATAAAGTAAAATTGAAAAATTTAAGGAAGAAAGAAATGGGAAAAAAGCTAATATAAGAATTTATGTCAAAAGGAAAATGGAGAATATGTGGAAATCCCTCTCTCTCTCTCTCTTCTCCCTCCCTCCCTCTCCTTCTCTCTCTCTCATCGCCACACAGATCAATGTAATTAACACCATTTTCTTGTATGGTAGAAATCACAAGAGTATATACTATAAAGTATACTAATAGCATATATAATAGGCGGCAGAGTATTCCCCTGGTGTGCCGCATGTGTTCTTCCGTCCAACGCGTCTCAGAAGTAATAGTTTGTGGTAGCTCTAGTTACTTTCATTTTCTTTGGATCAAAGTTAAAACAGAAAATGTTTAAAGGGGAGACTTTTCCAGGCAAGTAAATCTTTTCCATTCCCGTATTTTCAATGATTAATCGATGAAAAAATATAATATTTAAGCCAAATTTGGTATCTTAAAATATATAAAAAGGAAAATAGTAATATAAAATGAGTCGTTTTGCTTCCAATTGGTACTATAAAAACTAAAAAAACAACAGCGCCAATTTTTGTCGCCACGGATTCGAAACAGTGTTCTGCTGAGGACTCGAAACAGTCTGTTCGCACAAGGCTTTGATGGACATTTCTTATTCATGTACCATTTTCCTGTTTATTTTATGGAACTGTGGAATTGGGGATAAAAAAAAAGAAAAAAAAAACAGAATGGCTTTAGAATATTTCCCTTCTCACTATTGTTCTTTCGTTCTCTGACAAGTCCAAAATGTCGAAGCGTGACGTCAGTGTTTGCCGCATAAATCATTGGCGGGTTTCCATATAGCAGACGAATATCGCTAAATTTCACCAACTGTGTTTCTCCTGCTTAGAAGTTATTGAAGAACACAAAATTGCAGGCAGATTTGTATTTTTTTCTGCACATCAAATAATCCTTCAAACTGTCTGCAAGTGATATTTAATCGGGCAAATAGGTGACGGTGAGGTGTATTGCTCAGTCCCGTTTCTACATAATCTACAGACACTGCAGTGAGATCAGACACCTCCTGCCAACGATATTGTCTTGAATTTCGTTACAGAATATATAATTGGAGTGGCAAATGATTAGTGATAAATCTGCACAGTGTGATTTCGCTCGTTCACCCTGCCAGTTCCTTTTTGGACTTTGACACACGCTGTTAGTTGTGGCGTGTTAGTGACGTCACGTTCTGACTGCGCATGCGTACCTTCTCATGGAAGGGCTCGAGGACAAAGCCCAATTTTTTACCATATACTTTTCTGTATATCGGCGAGTCTTTGATATTTTCGAGGTGTTCGCGTATCAAGTTTTTTCCTTATGACTTTTTCACTATGATAAGCGGAGCACAGGTCTACACTGCCTCTGCTAAAGAGAGAGAGAGAGAGAGAGAGAGAGAGAGAGAGAGAGAGAGAGAGAGAGAGAGAGAGAGAGAGAGAGAGAGAGAGAGAAGGGGGTGGGGGGAAGAGAGAGAGGGAGAGGGAGAGAGAGACAGAGACATTACAAATAGACAGAAATTAGTAATATAATCCGTCAGCCTACAAAGTTGGTTTACAAACTTTATTTACAATCGTCATCAAATAATTTTTTTTTCGATCCAGCCTTATCTCTTTTATTCTGTTGTTTCTCCCACTCTCCTGCATTGCCCTTGTGATCATAGTTGATAGACGCATGATGAGCATCAATATGAATCTTCAAAAAGAATGAGAGGAATAAATTTAGAGAGAAGGAAAATATTCAGAGATTGACCATCATTAATATTTTTAGCACTTGTATTATCATTATCGTTTAAATGATAGTCGTTAAAAGTAATACTGCGATCTCTTTTATAATATGTAAACACTATTCCTCCCACGATGACAATAACCCTATTACTGTTGTTCTAAATATCACCATCATTATCATCGCATCACCATCACCATCATTATCATCGCATCACCATCACCATCTTCATCATCGTTATAATTTTCAATATCGTTTGCATCAATAATATTGTCATTAATATCAGTGTTATCTTTGTTAGTAATAGTAATAGTTTTATTATTGGTAACAGTACTGCTACTACTGCCATTATTATTATTATCATTATGATTTTTATGACTGTTAGCGTTACAGTTATTATAATTTCTTTCATTATCATCGCTATTTCCATTACTATCATCATTATCAATATAACCTGTTGTCGTTGTACTCTTAATAGTTTTAGTATTAGTATCTATTTTGTTATAGCAATTATGATTATTATTACTGATATTGCTGTTATAATTATTATTACTATTATGCTATAATTCTTATTCATTATTTTCATTCTTATTATTATTCAATGTGGGACAAATATTGAAGAAATGGCCACTAAATGGTTGCAAAAAGTAGCGAGTTGGGGAGAAATGCCAAATGTTATAGAAAAAATGAAGAACCGGGTCTGCATTTGCATATTCAGCAGGAATCATCGGTGACAACTCTTACACATTTTGACTTCAGTAAAATAGATATCAGCCGATAATTGGCCAGTGTCCAACATCATCTAATGGATGGTTGTCGAGGAATATGTGTGAGATGAGCGAAAGCAGTTGTATGAATTCGTGAGCATACGAATGCAACTACACATCTTACGAATGAAAGACGAGTTCTGTTTGCGATCGAGGGACATTTCTGCTGACGCCTCGAACCCAAATTTCGTCAAAGGAATGAAGACTCGCAAACGAGAGTGGCAACGCCTGTAAATAAACTATATGGCGAATTCATAGAAGAGAAGCATGGGTCTGTTTGCAATGAGATTCGATTCAGTCTAATCATGGTTGCAGAGTCTTGGGACTTGCAACATAGAACGAACGGCACGACCTCCGTTTTACAGTACCTTAATGTTTATCTTTATAATATGAGAGGTTTGTTGTCACTGTAGTTGACACTGTCATAAAATGAATAAATGCTACTTGTAGTCCGGAATGAAAACAAACCAGAGTATAGCTACCTACGTGAGAAATGCTACTACTGTTGCCCCGTGACAGCCGGGTCCTGTGCTAACGTCTAGTGGAAGGCTATCTTGTTTTGGTATGAAATGGATTGTTGTAATTCACGGTTATCAGGACATCTTGTATTTCATTGTGTTCTGTTCAACTGAAACTTGTTTTCCTTTTTTTACAAATTTTCTTTTGTAATGATATCGCTTTATATATTGCGTTAATATTCATTCACAGATTTTTAAAACGAATATCCTTTCAAACATAATTATTGTAAAAACATATATCATAGCAACATACAAAAGTTGTATGTTAATCTATATTTGCCTTTGAAAACGTACTTCGGTTGCGTGAAAACTGTTACGTGAACAGGAAATTATGTGGAATTAATGATAGATTTTTTTTTTTTTTTTTTTTTTTTTTTTTTTTTTTTGTCTAACAGGAATAATCATGAAATTTAGTGTTAATCGTTGACACGGAATGTTAACTACTTTAGAGGTGATTGTAATAATGAATCTACAAAAAGCATCAGAGATTAAAACTAAAACTGTACTAAAAAAGCCTCTGATAAGATCCCTGAGAGAGAGAGAGAGAGAGAGAGAGAGAGAGAGAGAGAGAGAGAGAGAGAGAGAGAGAGAGAGAGAGAGAGAGAGAGAGAGAGAGAGAGAGAGAGAGAGAGAGAGAATACTGTGAGAGTGTTAATGAGATTTTGATAATTAGGCTTAGTATCCCCAGCCTGGAAAGAAAGAAAGAAAGAAAAATTCCGACTATAAACGAGGAAACATCATTTTTTTTTATCCTAATTCAAGTTAAAATCATGATTATATATTTGTGAAAATAGCGACGTGATTAACCTAAACATCTGTTGCCTCATCATATGAATTGTGAACTTGTACATGTGTTTGTCAGTCACGTATTTTGACGCCATTCCGCCTATTCAATGAATTATCACATTTTTTAGGGAAAGGGAGAGAGAGAAAGAAATGGAGAGAGAACAAGTACTGTGACAGAATAAATGAGGGAGAAAGAGAGTGAATGAGAGTGCGAGAGAGAGAGAGGGTGGGGAAGGGGAAAAAAGAAAAGATAAAAAGAGGAAAAGGGAGAACTAGGAAAATATGGAAAAGTAGACCTAATAAAGAGGAAAAGCGAAAGAGAGAATAAAAATGATTAACAAGAAGAGAGAGAGGGAATATAGCAAAAGGTAAGATAAGAGATGAAAAGAAGAAAAGCGTGACAAGAAAAAAACAGAAAGGGACCGGAAGGAAGTGAGGCGAAAGGGGAAGCAAGAGTAGTAGAAAAGAGAGGGAAGCGAAAAGGAGGAAAACGAGGCAAACGAAAAGGTAAAGATAGAAGTGTAGGAGAGAAAGACGAAGAAGGAAACAAGGAAAAAAGAAAGAGGCCATGAAATAGAAAAGGGAGGAAGAGAAAAGAGAATAAAGAAAATAAACATAGGATAATCCCGAGTCTTTGTTCGTGAAAAGACGGCATAAAGTGATGTTAATTATTAATTAAAGAGAGCATCGTGGCTCAGCGGGAGAGATCGGTCCCCGGCCACTGCTAGGAATTTTGTTTTAGCTTATTATTTTGCATTATTATTATTGTTGTTGTTGTTGTTGTTGTTACTATTATTTTTTATTATTGTTGTTGTTATTATTGTTATCATTATTATTATTATTGTTATTTTTAGGGGTGTTCTTACCCCCTGCCAATACTGAAAATTCCATAATATTTTATTATTATTATTATTATTATTATTATTATTATTGTTGTTGTTGTTGTTATTGTTATTATTACTATCATTATTATTAATATTATTATTATTATTACAATTATTGTTATTATTATTATTATTATTATTATTATTATTATTATTATTATTATTATTATCGTTTTAGCGGGGTGTTCGTATTGTCATCATCCTTATGAAATTGTTAGTATTAATGATTTGTATAATTATCCTTAATCATTAATTGATTAATTAATCATTACCGTCATCATGGTTATCATTATCGTTACCAGTATGATTATCGCTATTATTGTTATTATCATGAAATCATTCTTCATCGTTATTACTATTATTTCCCCCCAAAAATACTGGTATCATTACCTAATTATCATTACTAATAATAATTATAATAACTATAATGATTACTTACTAATAATAATAATAATTACCTTAATTATTATTAATAATAATTATTGATTAATTACCACATCACCAATCATTTCTAAGTTTTTATTTTTGTTCCTCCATTCTCTCTCTCTCTCTCTCTCTCTCTCTCTCTCTCTCTCTCTCTCTCTCTCTCTCTCTCTCTCTCTCTCTCTCTCTATTAACCTATCTATTAATCTGTCGATCTATTTATCTGTCTAGCTATCTATTTGTATTTAGAGAGTTTATTTAATTATAAATTAAGTTTATTTAATTCTAATTTATACATTTAGAGAGGAGGGGAAAAATAAAAAAAATGAAATGGAGAATGGGAAGAGAGACGAAAAGGTAAGAAAGAAAAAAATGATTATTATTACACACCATTATTACTAATTATTATTATAAAAAAGGATTATTATTACACACACCTACACATACATGAATCCCTTACCCACACCGTGAAGCGGTCGCGTGTGTCCTGTGCCCCCCATGAATCCCATCAATCACCCACACCGTGAAGCGGTCGCATGTGTCCTGTGCCCCCCATGAATCCCATCAATCACCCACACCGTGAAGCGGTCGCGTGTGTCCTGTGCCCCCCATGAATCCCATCAATCACCCACACCGTGAAGCGGTCGCATGTGTCCTGTGCCCCCCATGAATCCCATCAATCACCCACACCGTGAAGCGGTCGCATGTGTCCTGTGCCCCCCATGAATCCCATCAATCACCCACACCGTGAAGCGGTCGCATGTGTCCTGTGCCCCCCATGAATCCCATCAATCACCCACACCGTGAAGCGGTCGCATGTGTCCTGTGCCCCCCATGAATCCCATCAATCACCCACACCGTGAAGCGGTCGCATGTGTCCTGTGCCCCCCATGAATCCCATCAATCACCCACACCGTGAAGCGGTCGCATGTGTCCTGTGCCCCCCATGAATCCCATCAATCACCCACACCGTGAAGCGGTCGCGTCTGTCCTGTGCCCCCCATGAATCCCATCAATCACCCACACCGTGAAGCGGTCGCATGTGTCCTGTGCCCCCCATGAATCCCATCAATCACCCACACCGTGAAGCGGTCGCATGTGTCCTGTGCCCCCCATGAATCCCATCAATCACCCACACCGTGAAGCGGTCGCGTGTGTCCTGTGCCCCCCATGAATCCCATCAATCACCCACACCGTGAAGCGGTCGCATGTGTCCTGTGCCCCCCATGAATCCCATCAATCACCCACACCGTGAAGCGGTCGCATGTGTCCTGTGCCCCCCATGAATCCCATCAATCACCCACACCGTGAAGCGGTCGCATGTGTCCTGTGCCCCCCATGAATCCCATCAATCACCCACACCGTGAAGCGGTCGCATGTGTCCTGTGCCCCCCATGAATCCCATCAATCACCCACACCGTGAAGCGGTCGCATGTGTCCTGTGCCCCCCATGAATCCCATCAATCACCCACACCGTGAAGCGGTCGCGTGTGTCCTGTGCCCCCCATGAATCCCATCAATCACCCACACCGTGAAGCGGTCGCATGTGTCCTGTGCCCCCCATGAATCCCATCAATCACCCACACCGTGAAGCGGTCGCGTGTGTCCTGTGCCCCCCATGAATCCCATCAATCACCCACACCGTGAAGCGGTCGCGTGTGTCCTGTGCCCCCCATGAATCCCATCAATCACCCACACCGTGAAGCGGTCGCATGTGTCCTGTGCCCCCCATGAATCCCATCAATCACCCACACCGTGAAGCGGTCGCATGTGTCCTGTGCCCCCCATGAATCCCATCAATCACCCACACCGTGAAGCGGTCGCATGTGTCCTGTGCCCCCCATGAATCCCATCAATCACCCACACCGTGAAGCGGTCGCATGTGTCCTGTGCCCCCCATGAATCCCATCAATCACCCACACCGTGAAGCGGTCGCATGTGTCCTGTGCCCCCCATGAATCCCATCAATCACCCACACCGTGAAGCGGTCGCATGTGTCCTGTGCCCCCCATGAATCCCATCAATCACCCACACCGTGAAGCGGTCGCGTGTGTCCTGTGCCCCCCATGAATCCCATCAATCACCCACACCGTGAAGCGGTCGCATGTGTCCTGTGCCCCCCATGAATCCCATCAATCACCCACACCGTGAAGCGGTCGCATGTGTCCTGTGCCCCCCATGAATCCCATCAATCACCCACACCGTGAAGCGGTCGCATGTGTCCTGTGCCCCCCATGAATCCCATCAATCACCCACACCGTGAAGCGGTCGCATGTGTCCTGTGCCCCCCATGAATCCCATCAATCACCCACACCGTGAAGCGGTCGCATGTGTCCTGTGCCCCCCATGAATCCCATCAATCACCCACACCGTGAAGCGGTCGCATGTGTCCTGTGCCCCCCATGAATCCCATCAATCACCCACACCGTGAAGCGGTCGCATGTGTCCTGTGCCCCCCATGAATCCCATCAATCACCCACACCGTGAAGCGGTCGCATGTGTCCTGTGCCCCCCATGAATCCCATCAATCACCCACACCGTGAAGCGGTCGCATGTGTCCTGTGCCCCCCATGAATCCCATCAATCACCCACACCGTGAAGCGGTCGCATGTGTCCTGTGCCCCCCATGAATCCCATCAATCACCCACACCGTGAAGCGGTCGCATGTGTCCTGTGCCCCCCATGAATCCCATCAATCACCCACACCGTGAAGCGGTCGCGTGTGTCCTGTGCCCCCCATGAATCCCATCAATCACCCACACCGTGAAGCGGTCGCATGTGTCCTGTGCCCCCCATGAATCCCATCAATCACCCACACCGTGAAGCGGTCGCATGTGTCCTGTGCCCCCCATGAATCCCATCAATCACCCACACCGTGAAGCGGTCGCATGTGTCCTGTGCCCCCCATGAATCCCATCAATCACCCACACCGTGAAGCGGTCGCATGTGTCCTGTGCCCCCCATGAATCCCATCAATCACCCACACCGTGAAGCGGTCGCATGTGTCCTGTGCCCCCCATGAATCCCATCAATCACCCACACCGTGAAGCGGTCGCGTGTGTCCTGTGCCCCCCATGAATCCCATCAATCACCCACACCGTGAAGCGGTCGCATGTGTCCTGTGCCCCCCATGAATCCCATCAATCACCCACACCGTGAAGCGGTCGCATGTGTCCTGTGCCCCCCATGAATCCCATCAATCACCCACACCGTGAAGCGGTCGCATGTGTCCTGTGCCCCCCATGAATCCCATCAATCACCCACACCGTGAAGCGGTCGCGTGTGTCCTGTGCCCCCCATGAATCCCATCAATCACCCACACCGTGAAGCGGTCGCATGTGTCCTGTGCCCCCCATGAATCCCATCAATCACCCACACCGTGAAGCGGTCGCATGTGTCCTGTGCCCCCCATGAATCCCATCAATCACCCACACCGTGAAGCGGTCGCGTGTGTCCTGTGCCCCCCATGAATCCCATCAATCACCCACACCGTGAAGCGGTCGCGTGTGTCCTGTGCCCCCCATGAATCCCATCAATCACCCACACCGTGAAGCGGTCGCATGTGTCCTGTGCCCCCCATGAATCCCATCAATCACCCACACCGTGAAGCGGTCGCATGTGTCCTGTGCCCCCCATGAATCCCATCAATCACCCACACCGTGAAGCGGTCGCATGTGTCCTGTGCCCCCCATGAATCCCATCAATCACCCACACCGTGAAGCGGTCGCATGTGTCCTGTGCCCCCCATGAATCCCATCAATCACCCACACCGTGAAGCGGTCGCATGTGTCCTGTGCCCCCCATGAATCCCATCAATCACCCACACCGTGAAGCGGTCGCATGTGTCCTGTGCCCCCCATGAATCCCATCAATCACCCACACCGTGAAGCGGTCGCATGTGTCCTGTGCCCCCCATGAATCCCATCAATCACCCACACCGTGAAGCGGTCGCATGTGTCCTGTGCCCCCCATGAATCCCATCAATCACCCACACCGTGAAGCGGTCGCATGTGTCCTGTGCCCCCCATGAATCCCATCAATCACCCACACCGTGAAGCGGTCGCGTGTGTCCTGTGCCCCCCATGAATCCCATCAATCACCCACACCGTGAAGCGGTCGCATGTGTCCTGTGCCCCCCATGAATCCCATCAATCACCCACACCGTGAAGCGGTCGCATGTGTCCTGTGCCCCCCATGAATCCCATCAATCACCCACACCGTGAAGCGGTCGCATGTGTCCTGTGCCCCCCATGAATCCCATCAATCACCCACACCGTGAAGCGGTCGCATGTGTCCTGTGCCCCCCATGAATCCCATCAATCACCCACACCGTGAAGCGGTCGCATGTGTCCTGTGCCCCCCATGAATCCCATCAATCACCCACACCGTGAAGCGGTCGCATGTGTCCTGTGCCCCCCATGAATCCCATCAATCACCCACACCGTGAAGCGGTCGCATGTGTCCTGTGCCCCCCATGAATCCCATCAATCACCCACACCGTGAAGCGGTCGCATGTGTCCTGTGCCCCCCATGAATCCCATCAATCACCCACACCGTGAAGCGGTCGCATGTGTCCTGTGCCCCCCATGAATCCCATCAATCACCCACACCGTGAAGCGGTCGCATGTGTCCTGTGCCCCCCATGAATCCCATCAATCACCCACACCGTGAAGCGGTCGCATGTGTCCTGTGCCCCCCATGAATCCCATCAATCACCCACACCGTGAAGCGGTCGCATGTGT
>NC_091551.1:34051460-34054074 GCF_042767895.1 Penaeus vannamei | reverse complement strand
TTTCTCGCTCCGTCGCCTCGCCGTCGCCTTCATGCCACTTCCTGAACCTTCACGCACACACGCGCCGGAAAATGGCTCGGATAAAAAAAGAAAAAAAAAAGAAAAAAGAAAAAGAAAAAAAAAGAATAAAAAAGAAAAAAGAAGAATAAAAAAGAAAAAAGAAGAATAAAAAAGAAAAAAAAAGAAAAAAAAGAAAAAAAAAGAAAAAAGAAAAAAGAAAAAAAAAAAGAAAAAGAAGTCCACATGCCCCTTGAAATCTTCGCCCCAGGGAGGCATGGGGGGTGGGGGGGGGGGGCGTCTCCGCCTTCCTGCCTCCGAGCTCCGTTTGGCCTTAGACGACACGAGGTGACAGTCCTGGGAATCGGGAATCGGGAATCGGGAAATCGGCTTCCTTGCTCTCGCTAAACGTTTCTTGCTCGAACGTTGTAGGAAATCGCAAACGTTTATTTTGAAGGCGCTGTTGGGTCCTTGCGTCTTAATTTTCAGTTTCAAATCTTCTTTATTCATCTATTATTTACTCATTTATTTTCTATTGTTCCGTAATACATACATAAATGCGTCATTTACACACGCGCGCTCAACACAGACTGACAAAGATGTAGATATAGATTAACAGAAGTAGACAGGAGAGTAGAAGGATAGACTATTTTCTTGTACTAATCACCCACGATTATGGATTATAAACCATTTTTTCCTTTTTAAGAATCCCAGCAAATTTATGAATAATGAAACGAATGTTTTCTACTTGCCATTAATGGCAAAAGTACTAAAAATATTGCTTCGGTTGCCACTTTTTTCTCTCTAGGTGTGTGATTTTAACCTTTCCTCTATAATTTACCTCCTTGACTCTATGTTGCTCGCCATATGACCCTTTCCTGTCGTGTCAAAATCAGGAATGTCTAATGCAGTCGCATAGAAAGAAAAAGTAAGTGCCTTTGTTTGCAAGGAATATGCTGATTATGGAAAATATATAGTTGCTGATGACTTGGTTTAAGAAAAGAAATGGAAATTCGCATGCCAGCTGCTAAGACCTATTGCATCGAGAGTGTCATGTACACTTTCTACTCCTTTGGGGTAAATTTATCCTTGATTGATAATCCCGGTTTTAGGCGAATTTATCTGTGTCCAATAGACGTAAAATTATAAAAGTTCTCTGACAAAAGAGTTATTTTATCCTCAAACTGTATCATATCATATAAAAGTCCTTTGCTTTGATAAAGAATCTGCTGCTAAAACGGCAAATAGTAATTTAACAATTAATTGGCCTTCTTCTTTTATACATTTTCTCTCTCTCTTTTATTTTGATGGTGAAAATGGTTTTTAGGGGCATTTAACGGTTTTCGTCGCTACGACAATTAGCGAGTAACGATGACAATGTATGCATTACTTAAAAAATGGTGCATAAATGTGCGTAATACAGGTAAAATGATAAAATTATGACAGGAAGGGCAAACGTGTTTTATCATTTTATCCTAAAACGTCTTCATTTAGATACAGAGCCTATGGCTAAAACGTAAAAAAATGCGTTACAATTGCTTAAAACCTTCTCTTTTATACATTTTTTTAAAAGATGAATTGTTCTAAGGAACCTTTCAACAGTTTTCATTGTTATGGCAATAAGTGAATTAGTGAAACATTATATCTTAGCCGAGGATGTTTAGACATATCAGTGTTTCGTAATGTGACATGTATGAATATTAAGTTTATCAGAGAATATTGAAGAGGTCGAGCAGTAAGTTTTATTCAATGTCGGTGTAAAAATAGTTGTCTCTCTTTGTACAGGGATATTTGATCAAAGGTAAGTATGCATTACTTTTTAAAAATGGTGCCGAGATGGGCGTTTCCCGATAAAGTAAATTACAGTAGGCCGACGGAGAGGTTACTTAGTTCGATCTTTAACCGCATATTTGTGGGCAGGTGAGAAAGACGATTGCGGGAGATCGAGAAGTAAAGTTTGGTTGAATTTATGCCCTCAAGCAAGTTTATGAAATAATTCGCACTTTTACAAATTTTCGCAAGCTCGCTTGTACATACAGGAGAACGAGCAGGTTTTGAAATGTGTCGGTTGTGTGGCGGGGTAATTATCTCGCAAATGTGACACATCGACATGTACAAATATGCGAGAAGGTCGTTGCCACATTTATATTTACGCATTAAATTCAAGTCGATTAAAACTCGATTCAAATTTTCTTATATTGCATTGTCGCCTGTTAAGATGTGCGTTTGTGTAAGGCTGAAAGCCATTATAAAGACATTGTCTGCAACAAGAGTTTTATGATCCTTTTCGCTGAATTGTATAGTTATTGTGAAGAATCATTAGCAATATAAAAACGGCTGCTATGACATGTTAAAAGATGATTGGAGGTCTCAAAGGCAGTAATTTCCAACGAAGATAAGTCATTTCTGTTATTCTTGTGAGGACTTCCTTTGTTATATTGCTCATTTGTGATAAAAGTTATCATGTATGGTTTTTGCGAGTGATTTTTTTTTCTCTTTTTTTTTTTTTTGCATGCGTAAATGGAGTGAGAATTGGATTTTGCCAAATGCCTTATATTTGTATAATATCATCTTAAAAACTCAGTGTTGGTTAATATAGCATTATTTTTCTTGTTTG
>NC_091551.1:34036460-34046460 GCF_042767895.1 Penaeus vannamei | reverse complement strand
ATTCCCCACCACCACCAATCGCACCACCAATCACCACCACCACTAATCCACCAATCCAAGCACCACCAATCGCCACCACCATGTGTGTTTGTGTGTGTGTATGTATATATATATATTTTTTTCTTTTTTTTTATCAAATTGTTATCATTATTATTATCAAATTATCAATAATTATCATTCATGAAATTCAATTATTATTCCTCCCCCCTCCCCCCCTTCAAGGTCACACGAGCGTCACGGGAGGCCCACGTCATTTGGGGAACCAATGCAACTTCTGCATGACCTTTCTCAGCTGCTCTAGCTTCTCCTCTTTGAGTCGAGCTATTTGAGAAAGGTCATCCTGAAGGGCATTGAGTTCCCGACGAAGACTCTACGGATCCAGGGCGAGCTCCTCCGAGGCTTCCTCCTGGGCGAGCTCCTCCGAGGCTTCCTCCCAGGCTTCCGTTAGGCCGGAGTCCTCCTCCTGGACGAGCTCCTCCGAGGCTTCCGCCAGGCCGGAGTCCTCCTCCTGGACGAGCTCCTCCGAGGCTTCCGCCAGGCCGGATTCCTCCTCCTGGACGAGCTCCTCCGAGGCTTCCTCCAGGCCGGATTCCTCCTCCTGGACGAGCTCCTCCGAGGCTTCCTCCAGGCCGGAGTCCTCCTCCTGGACGAGCTCCTCCGAGGCTTCCTCCAGGCCGGATTCCTCCTCCTGGACGAGCTCCTCCGAGGCTTCCGCCAGGCCGGATTCTTCCTCCTGGACGAGCTCCTCCGAGGCTTCCTCCCAGGCTTCCGTTAGGCCGGAGTCCTCCTCCTGGACGAGCTCCTCCGAGGCTTCCGCCAGGCCGGAGTCCTCCTCCTGGACGAGCTCCTCCGAGGCTTCCTCCAGGCCGGAGTCCTCCTCCTGGACGAGCTCCTCCGAGGCTTCCGCCAGGCCGGAGTCCTCCTCCTGGACGAGCTCCTCCGAGGCTTCCTCCAGGCCGGAGTCCTCCTCCTGGACGAGCTCCTCCGAGGCTTCCTCCAGGCCGGAGTCCTCCTCCTGGACGAGCTCCTCCGAGGCTTCCTCCAGGCCGGATTCCTCCTCCTGGACGAGCTCCTCCGAGGCTTCCTCCAGGCCGGAGTCCTCCTCCTGGACGAGCTCCTCCGAGGCTTCCTCCAGGCCGGAGTCCTCCTCCTGGACGAGCTCCTCCGAGGCTTCCGCCAGGCCGGATTCCTCCTCCTGGACGAGCTCCTCCGAGGCTTCCGCCAGGCCGGATTCCTCCTCCTGGACGAGCTCCTCCGAGGCTTCCGCCAGGCCGGAGTCCTCCTCCTGGACGAGCTCCTCCGAGGCTTCCACCTGGGCGAGCTCCTCCGAGGCTTCCTCCTGGGCGAGCTCCTCCGAGGCTTCCTCCAGGCCGGAGTCCTCCTCCTGGACGAGCTCCTCCGAGGCTTCCTCCGAACCGGAGTCCTCCTCCTGGACGAGCTCCTCCGAGGCTTCCTCCAGGCCGGAGTCCTCCTCCTGGACGAGCTCCTCCGAGGCTTCCTCCAGGCCGGAGTCCTCCTCCTGGACGAGCTCCTCCGAGGCTTCCGCCAGGCCGGATTCCTCCTCCTGGACGAGCTCCTCCGAGGCTTCCTCCAGGCCGGAGTCCTCCTCCTGGACGAGCTCCTCCGAGGCTTCCTCCGAACCGGAGTCCTCCTCCTGGACGAGCTCCTCCGAGGCTTCCTCCAGGCCGGAGTCCTCCTCCTGGACGAGCTCCTCCGAGGCTTCCGCCAGGCCGGATTCCTCCTCCTGGACGAGCTCCTCCGAGGCTTCCGCCAGGCCGGATTCTTCCTCCTGGACGAGCTCCTCCGAGGCTTCCTCCTGGGCGAGCTCCTCCGAGGCTTCCTCCAGGCCGGAGTCCTCCTCCTGGACGAGCTCCTCCGAGGCTTCCTCCAGGCCGGAGTCCTCCTCCTGGACGAGCTCCTCCGAGGCTTCCTCCAGGCCGGAGTCCTCCTCCTGGACGAGCTCCTCCGAGGCTTCCTCCAGGCCGGATTCCTCCTCCTGGACGAGCTCCTCCGAGGCTTCCTCCAGGCCGGATTCCTCCTCCTGGACGAGCTCCTCCGAGGCTTCCTCCAGGCCGGAGTCCTCCTCCTGGACGAGCTCCTCCGAGGCTTCCTCCAGGCCGGAGTCCTCCTCCTGGACGAGCTCCTCCGAGGCTTCCTCCAGGCCGGAGTCCTCCTCCTGGACGAGCTCCTCCGAGGCTTCCGCCAGGCCGGATTCCTCCTCCTGGACGAGCTCCTCCGAGGCTTCCGCCAGGCCGGATTCTTCCTCCTGGACGAGCTCCTCCGAGGCTTCCTCCTGGGCGAGCTCCTCCGAGGCTTCCTCCAGGCCGGAGTCCTCCTCCTGGACGAGCTCCTCCGAGGAACCGGAGTCCTCCTCCTGGACGAGCTCCTCCGAGGCTTCCGCCAGGCCGGAGTCCTCCTCCTGGACGAGCTCCTCCCAGGCTTCCGCCAGGCCGGAGTCCTCCTCCTGGACGAGCTCCTCCGAGGCTTCCGCCAGGCCGGAGTCCTCCTCCTGGACGAGCTCCTCCGAGGCTTCCTCCAGGCCGGATTCCTCCTCCTGGACGAGCTCCTCCGAGGCTTCCGCCAGGCCGGAGTCCTCCTCCTGGACGAGCTCCTCCGAGGCTTCCTCCTGGGCGAGCTCCTCCGAGGCTTCCTCCAGGCCGGAGTCCTCCTCCTGGACGAGCTCCTCCGAGGCTTCCGCCAGGCCGGATTCCTCCTCCTGGACGAGCTCCTCCGAGGCTTCCTCCAGGCCGGAGTCCTCCTCCTGGACGAGCTCCTCCGA
The DNA here is from genome assembly GCF_042767895.1 of Penaeus vannamei. Taxonomy (NCBI): domain Eukaryota; kingdom Metazoa; phylum Arthropoda; class Malacostraca; order Decapoda; family Penaeidae; genus Penaeus; species Penaeus vannamei. The sequence goes on along the minus strand of NC_091551.1, from coordinate 34,043,681 downwards.
GGCTTCCTCCAGGCCGGATTCCTCCTCCTGGACGAGCTCCTCCGAGGCTTCCTCCAGGCCGGAGTCCTCCTCCTGGACGAGCTCCTCCGAGGCTTCCTCCAGGCCGGAGTCCTCCTCCTGGACGAGCTCCTCCGAGGCTTCCTCCAGGCCGGAGTCCTCCTCCTGGACGAGCTCCTCCGAGGCTTCCTCCAGGCCGGAGTCCTCCTCCTGGACGAGCTCCTCCGAGGCTTCCGCCAGGCCGGAGTCCTCCTCCTGGACGAGCTCCTCCGAGGCTTCCTCCAGGCCGGAGTCCTCCTCCTGGACGAGCTCCTCCGAGGCTTCCTCCTGGACGAGCTCCTCCGAGGCTTCCTCCAGGCCGGATTCCTCCTCCTGGACGAGCTCCTCCGAGGCTTCCTCCTGGGCGAGCTCCTCCGAGGCTTCCTCCAGGCCGGATTCCTCCTCCTGGACGAGCTCCTCCGAGGCTTCCTCCAGGCCGGAGTCCTCCTCCTGGACGAGCTCCTCCGAGGCTTCCTCCAGGCCGGAGTCCTCCTCCTGGACGAGCTCCTCCGAGGCTTCCTCCAGGCCGGATTCCTCCTCCTGGACGAGCTCCTCCGAGGCTTCCGCCAGGCCGGAGTCCTCCTCCTGGACGAGCTCCTCCGAGGCTTCCTCCAGGCCGGATTCCTCCTCCTGGACGAGCTCCTCCGAGGCTTCCTCCTGGGCGAGCTCCTCCGAGGCTTCCTCCTGGACGAGCTCCTCCGAGGCTTCCTCCAGGCCGGAGTCCTCCTCCTGGACGAGCTCCTCCGAGGCTTCCTCCGAACCGGAGTCCTCCTCCTGGACGAGCTCCTCCGAGGCTTCCTCCAGGCCGGAGTCCTCCTCCTGGACGAGCTCCTCCGAGGCTTCCTCCAGGCCGGAGTCCTCCTCCTGGACGAGCTCCTCCGAGGCTTCCTCCAGGCCGGATTCCTCCTCCTGGACGAGCTCCTCCGAGGCTTCCTCCAGGCCGGAGTCCTCCTCCTGGACGAGCTCCTCCGAGGCTTCCGCCAGGCCGGAGTCCTCCTCCTGGACGAGCTCCTCCGAGGCTTCCGCCAGGCCGGAGTCCTCCTCCTGGACGAGCTCCTCCGAGGCTTCCTCCAGGCCGGATTCCTCCTCCTGGACGAGCTCCTCCGAGGCTTCCGCCAGGCCGGAGTCCTCCTCCTGGACGAGCTCCTCCGAGGCTTCCGCCAGGCCGGATTCCTCCTCCTGGACGAGCTCCTCCGAGGCTTCCTCCTGGACGAGCTCCTCCGAGGCTTCCTCCTGGGCGAGCTCCTCCGAGGCTTCCTCCAGGCCGGAGTCCTCCTCCTGGACGAGCTCCTCCGAGGCTTCCTCCGAACCGGAGTCCTCCTCCTGGACGAGCTCCTCCGAGGCTTCCTCCAGGCCGGATTCCTCCTCCTGGACGAGCTCCTCCGAGGCTTCCTCCAGGCCGGATTCCTCCTCCTGGACGAGCTCCTCCGAGGCTTCCTCCAGGCCGGATTCCTCCTCCTGGACGAGCTCCTCCGAGGCTTCCTCCTGGACGAGCTCCTCCGAGGCTTCCTCCGAACCGGAGTCCTCCTCCTGGACGAGCTCCTCCGAGGCTTCCTCCAGGCCGGAGTCCTCCTCCTGGACGAGCTCCTCCGAGGCTTCCTCCAGGCCGGATTCCTCCTCCTGGACGAGCTCCTCCGAGGCTTCCTCCGAACCGGAGTCCTCCTCCTGGACGAGCTCCTCCGAGGCTTCCTCCTGGGCGAGCTCCTCCGAGGCTTCCTCCAGGCCGGAGTCCTCCTCCTGGACGAGCTCCTCCGAGGCTTCCTCCGAACCGGAGTCCTCCTCCTGGACGAGCTCCTCCGAGGCTTCCGCCAGGCCGGAGTCCTCCTCCTGGACGAGCTCCTCCCAGGCTTCCGCCAGGCCGGAGTCCTCCTCCTGGACGAGCTCCTCCGAGGCTTCCGCCAGGCCGGAGTCCTCCTCCTGGACGAGCTCCTCCGAGGCTTCCTCCAGGCCGGATTCCTCCTCCTGGACGAGCTCCTCCGAGGCTTCCGCCAGGCCGGAGTCCTCCTCCTGGACGAGCTCCTCCGAGGCTTCCTCCTGGGCGAGCTCCTCCGAGGCTTCCTCCAGGCCGGAGTCCTCCTCCTGGACGAGCTCCTCCGAGGCTTCCTCCGAACCGGAGTCCTCCTCCTGGACGAGCTCCTCCGAGGCTTCCTCCAGGCCGGAGTCCTCCTCCTGGACGAGCTCCTCCGAGGCTTCCTCCAGGCCGGAGTCCTCCTCCTGGACGAGCTCCTCCGAGGCTTCCGCCAGGCCGGAGTCCTCCTCCTGGACGAGCTCCTCCGAGGCTTCCTCCAGGCCGGATTCCTCCTCCTGGACGAGCTCCTCCGAGGCTTCCTCCGAACCGGAGTCCTCCTCCTGGACGAGCTCCTCCGAGGCTTCCGCCAGGCCGGAGTCCTCCTCCTGGACGAGCTCCTCCGAGGCTTCCTCCAGGCCGGAGTCCTCCTCCTGGACGAGCTCCTCCGAGGCTTCCTCCAGGCCGGAGTCCTCCTCCTGGACGAGCTCCTCCGAGGCTTCCTCCAGGCCGGATTCCTCCTCCTGGACGAGCTCCTCCGAGGCTTCCTCCAGGCCGGAGTCCTCCTCCTGGACGAGCTCCTCCGAGGCTTCCTCCAGGCCGGAGTCCTCCTCCTGGACGAGCTCCTCCGAGGCTTCCTCCAGGCCGGATTCCTCCTCCTGGACGAGCTCCTCCGAGGCTTCCTCCAGGCCGGAGTCCTCCTCCTGGGCGAGCTCCTCCGAGGCTTCCTCCAGGCCGGAGTCCTCCTCCTGGACGAGCTCCTCCGAGGCTTCCTCCAGGCCGGAGTCCTCCTCCTGGACGAGCTCCTCCGAGGCTTCCTCCAGGCCGGATTCCTCCTCCTGGACGAGCTCCTCCGAGGCTTCCTCCAGGCCGGAGTCCTCCTCCTGGACGAGCTCCTCCGAGGCTTCCTCCAGGCCGGAGTCCTCCTCCTGGACGAGCTCCTCCGAGGCTTCCTCCAGGCCGGAGTCCTCCTCCTGGACGAGCTCCTCCGAGGCTTCCTCCAGGCCGGATTCCTCCTCCTGGACGAGCTCCTCCGAGGCTTCCTCCTGGGCGAGCTCCTCCGAGGCTTCCTCCAGGCCGGAGTCCTCCTCCTGGACGAGCTCCTCCGAGGCTTCCTCCAGGCCGGATTCCTCCTCCTGGACGAGCTCCTCCGAGGCTTCCTCCAGGCCGGATTCCTCCTCCTGGACGAGCTCCTCCGAGGCTTCCTCCAGGCCGGATTCCTCCTCCTGGACGAGCTCCTCCGAGGCTTCCTCCAGGCCGGAGTCCTCCTCCTGGACGAGCTCCTCCGAGGCTTCCTCCAGGCCGGATTCCTCCTCCTGGACGAGCTCCTCCGAGGCTTCCTCCAGGCCGGATTCCTCCTCCTGGACGAGCTCCTCCGAGGCTTCCGCCAGGCCGGAGTCCTCCTCCTGGACGAGCTCCTCCGAGGCTTCCGCCAGGCCGGAGTCCTCCTCCTGGACGAGCTCCTCCGAGGCTTCCTCCAGGCCGGAGTCCTCCTCCTGGACGAGCTCCTCCGAGGCTTCCGCCAGGCCGGATTCCTCCTCCTGGACGAGCTCCTCCGAGGCTTCCTCCAGGCCGGATTCCTCCTCCTGGACGAGCTCCTCCGAGGCTTCCTCCAGGCCGGATTCCTCCTCCTGGACGAGCTCCTCCGAGGCTTCCGCCAGGCCGGAGTCCTCCTCCTGGACGAGCTCCTCCGAGGCTTCCTCCAGGCCGGATTCCTCCTCCTGGACGAGCTCCTCCGAGGCTTCCTCCAGGCCGGATTCCTCCTCCTGGACGAGCTCCTCCGAGGCTTCCTCCAGGCCGGATTCCTCCTCCTGGACGAGCTCCTCCGAGGCTTCCACCAGTCCGGATTCCTCCTCCTGGACGAGCTCCTCCGAGGCTTCCGCCAGGCCGGAGTCCTCCTCCTGGACGAGCTCCTCCGAGGCTTCCTCCAGGCCGGATTCCTCCTCCTGGACGAGCTCCTCCGAGGCTTCCGCCAGGCCGGAGTCCTCCTCCTGGACGAGCTCCTCCGAGGCTTCCGCCAGGCCGGAGTCCTCCTCCTGGACGAGCTCCTCCGAGGCTTCCGCCAGGCCGGAGTCCTCCTCCTGGACGAGCTCCTCCGAGGCTTCCTCCAGGCCGGATTCCTCCTCCTGGACGAGCTCCTCCGAGGCTTCCTCCAGGCCGGATTCCTCCTCCTGGACGAGCTCCTCCGAGGCTTCCACCAGGCCGGATTCCTCCTCCTGGACGAGCTCCTCCGAGGCTTCCGCCAGGCCGGAGTCCTCCTCCTGGACGAGCTCCTCCGAGGCTTCCGCCAGGCCGGAGTCCTCCTCCTGGACGAGCTCCTCCGAGGCTTCCGCCAGGCCGGAGTCCTCCTCCTGGACGAGCTCCTCCGAGGCTTCCTCCAGGCCGGATTCCTCCTCCTGGACGAGCTCCTCCGAGGCTTCCTCCAGGCCGGATTCCTCCTCCTGGACGAGCTCCTCCGAGGCTTCCTCCAGGCCGGATTCCTCCTCCTGGACGAGCTCCTCCGAGGCTTCCACCAGGCCGGATTCCTCCTCCTGGACGAGCTCCTCCGAGGCTTCCTCCTGGACGAGCTCCTCCGAGGCTTCCTCCTGGACGAGCTCCTCCGAGGCTTCCTCCAGGCCGGAGTCCTCCTCCTGGACGAGCTCCTCCGAGGCTTCCTCCAGGCCGGATTCCTCCTCCTGGACGAGCTCCTCCGAGGCTTCCTCCAGGCCGGATTCCTCCTCCTGGACGAGCTCCTCCGAGGCTTCCTCCTGGGCGAGCTCCTCCCAGGCTTCCGCCAGGCCGGAGTCCTCCTCCCGGACGAGCTCCTCCGAGGCTTCCGCCAGGCCGGAGTCCTCCTCCCGGACGAGCTCCTCCGAGGCTTCCGCCAGGCCGGAGTCCTCCTCCTGGACGAGCTCCTCCGAGGCTTCCGCCAGGCCGGAGTCCTCCTCCCGGACGAGCTCCTCCGAGGCTTCCGCCAGGCCGGGTTCCTCCTCCCGGACGACGGCTTCCTCCACTCCGGGCTCCTCGATGCTGTTCACGAGGTCCATGAGCTGATGACTGATTGCCCGGAGCTTCGCCTTCCTTGACTCCTCATCGATACTGGAGTACATAGTCTGGAGGCGATCGGAGGCGTGCTCGTCGACGAACTAACCAATACTCATGCCCAGTGACCCCCCCACTCCCCACCCCCCTCGCCCCTCGCCCCCTGTCTGAAGTGTTCGGACATGATGATGCCTTTTGAAATTTGACATAATATCTGAGCACCAGGAGAGGGCATAGACCTCGCCTTGCGTTAACCCTATGTTCTTTATAGCTCCCTTCCCCTCCCCATTTCTCCCTGTAGGTGCTTATGCCGTGGTAAGGACGGCGCATAGGATCAGGGCAAAGCCCATTAATTATTTTGGAATTTTCATTACATATCTTGTTTAGGGAGCGAACGAGGTCCTCTTGAGGTAAAGACCTTATATGTATACCTTACATATACTCGGTTGATATTTGTATATATATATATATATATATATATATATATATATATATATATATATATATATATATATATATATAGACAGACAGATAGATAGATATGTATATTTTTGTTTACATGTATATATGTACATATATCTTTCCCCCCCTCCCCTCTCCTCCTGCTATATATATATATATATATATATATATATATATATATATATATATATATATATATATATAAAAGCAACATACCTATGCGCGCCCCTCAGCCGCCACCGGGGGGTCGCGTGGAAGCAGTGCCACCCTCTCTCTCTCTCTCTCTCTCTCTCTCTCTCTCTCTCTCTCTCTCTCTCTCTCTCTCTCTCTCTCTCTCTCTCTCTCTCTCTCTCTCTCTCTCTCTCTCTCATTCTCTCTAGTGAATGTCGTGAGGCGCTCTTGATCCGCTGTAGGTTTCACAGGAGAATAGATTGTGCCGAGATGCAGAGAGAGAAGAAATGATTCTTAGTCTTCTGTTTCTTCTACTTCCTTTTCCTCTTCTTCCTCCTCTCCTTCTTCTTATCCGTTCCCCTTCTCCGCTGTCTGCTTTAAAATCAATAGTACGAGTGAGTTCATGTAGTCTATTGAAAAACCGAAATGCGAACGGTTCATCTGCCTCAAAGAAAATTTTTTATCAACATAATTAAATCTTCATAACAATAGAAGCGTTTACGTCCCATAAGCGCATTAAAAAAAACGCAAACAACAACAATAACAAAAAAGCAAAGACAAACAAACATTAAAGCAGAAAAAAGTCCGTTTACAATAAGTGCGAAATAGAAAATGTTCGAATATTTGATCAGTCATGTGAATTTGACACGTGATTTGTCTTCATTTCCATGTTGCCTCCCGATGGATAATGAATGGATGAAGGCCGTCAGCCATTCAAAGTCCTCGTCATACATATGGTTAGTATCATTATTGTTATGATTCCCACTATCTTTATGAATATTATTATTGTTATTGTTATCATATTATATTTTTTAAAATTCTCTTTATATATATATATATATATATATATATATATATATATATATATATATATATCGTATTTTCTTTTTTTCCCTTTTTTTCTCATTTTCTTTCTTTTCTTTTCTTTTTTTATTCCCTGCGGGTGAAGGTCGAGGCGCGGCGGTCGTCAGAGGCCCGCCTGCCCCCGGAGGACCTGCTGGACCTGCTGGCCCAGAAGGTCCCGCTGATCATTCCTGCAGAACGATCAGCGAATCCGGCAAGCCTTCGAGATCGGCTTCACCCTCAGGAGCTGTTTAAAATTGATCTCCCGCCAAAATTCGGATTCCGCCGGGCGGGTCTTCTTGGGACGGCGTGCCCGCTGGCTTGCCGCCCGGCGCTTCTCGGCCACCCAGGCCTTCCGCGCCAAGCCCCCGATTTCGTGGTACGTAAAGTACCCCTGGGGGATCACGGGGACGCGACTCATGTCCACTTTGTCCACAATGGGCTCCTGTTCCCTCGTTTTCGCGGGACACTCCTCGCACAGCAAGTCAAGGGGGTCGTCGGGGACCTCTTCCTCGTATGGAGAGTCAGGGACCTCCTGCTTGACGCCCTTCTGCTTGACGTGGCCCGTCTCCAAGACGGGGGCCTTATCCCAGGCGTTGGCCTTCTCCTTGACGGGGGCCTTCTCCTTGACGGGGGCCTTCTCCTTGACGGGGGCCTTCTCCTTGACGGGGGCCTTCTCCTTG
>NC_091551.1:34019923-34027423 GCF_042767895.1 Penaeus vannamei | reverse complement strand
AAATCAAGGGCGTCATTCACGAGCGATCGAGCGGACTCATCCCGCGGGGTCTGCGAAGGGCAGGAGGTGCGTGCGTGGGAGTGTTAGGATGCGTATAAATGATGAATAAAAAAATAATGATCGATAAAAAAAATAAAGAAAAAAAGAACATGGTGACAGTATTCTTACCCCGATGCGTAGAATGAATAAAGTCCTAAGAAAAAAGGGGGTAACAGAGCAGTGGTAGCGATCGGATATTGATTTCTTCACTAATTGAGAACATAGTGAAGTCGCCCCTACGAAGTTCAGTCGAGGGGTTGCCAGAGGTGACCATGTGTGTGTTTTACTTTATTTTATTTTTTTGGCTTTCTCGTTCAATTTTTGTTTCGCTCTTTCTCTCTCTATCTACTCATATAGGCCTACCCATATCTATGCATATATATATATATATATATATATATATATATATATATATATATATATATATATATATGTACATATATATATTTAAATATATGCGTGTGTGTGTATGTGCGAGTGCGTGTGTGTGTTTGGTGCATTGCATATAATGAAAAAAAAATAACAATCATAAAATTGTGGAACTAAAGTTATTTTTTATTGAACTTTCGAGACGTGGCGGCCAGATTTCCCCTTCCAGCGTTGCCAACATCCAAAGAGGCCGCATAAGATCGATGAGATTAATGAAATGCCAAACATATGATAAGAAATATTTTCAATAGATTAGAACAGCTACTCAGGGGTAAGTAGGAATCTGGCTATACTGCCTACCAAGACCTTATCAGCTGGCAACACTTGGGCGCCGTTTTCAAATTTATTTTCCGCTAATCGCTCGACCATAAATATACACTTATACCTCCCCCCCCCAAAAAAAAGAAAAAAATCTCAATTCATTCATTACCTTCCTCCCCTTTCTCTTTCTCTCTTCCCTTCCTCCTCTTTCTCTCTCTCTCTTCCCCTCTCCTCTCCCCTATCTCTCTCTCTTCCCTTCCTCCCTCCCTCCCTTTCTTTCCTCCTGCCTCCATCCCTTCTCCCATTTCATCTCTCTCTGCATCTCGGCACAATCTATTCTCCTGTGAAACCTACAGCGGATCAAGAGCGCCTCACGACATTCACTAGAGAGAATGAGAAAATGAGAGAGAGAGAGAGAGAGAGAGAGAGAGAGAGAGAGAGAGAGAGAGAGAGAGAGAGAGAGAGAGAGAGAGAGAGAGAGAGAGAGAGAGAGAGAGAGAGAGAGGGTGGCACTGCTTCCACGCGACCCCCCGGTGGCGGCTGAGGGGCGCGCATAGGTATGTTGCTTTTATATATATATATATATATATATATATATATATATATATATATATATATATATATATATATATATATATATATATATATATATATATAGCAGGAGGAGAGGGGAGGGGGGGAAGGATATATGTACATATATACATGTAAACAAAAATATACATATCTATCTATCTGTCTGTCTATATATATATATATATATATATATATATATATATATATATATATATATATATATATACAAATATCAACCGAGTATATGTAAGGTATACATATAAGGTCTTTACCTCAAGAGGACCTCGTTCGCTCCCTAAACAAGATATGTAATGAAAATGCCAAAAGAATTAATGGGCTTTGCCCTTATCCTATGCGCCGTCCTTACCACGGCATAAGCACCTACAGGGAGAAATGGGGAGGGGAAGGGAGCTATAAAGAACATAGGGTTAACGCAAGGCGAAATCTATGCCCTGTCATGGTGCTCAGACATCATGTCAAATTTCAAAAGGCTTCATGTCCGCACACTTAAGACAGGGGGCGAGGGGCGAGGGGGGTGGGGAGTGGGGGGGTCACTGGGCATGAGTATTGGTTAGTTCGTCGACGAGCACGCCTCCGATCGCCTCCAGCATATGTACTCCAGTATCGATGAGGAGTCAAGGAAGGCGAAGCTCCGGGCAATCAGTCATCAGCTCATGGACCTCGTGAACAGCATCGAGGAGCCCGGAGTGGAGGAAGCCGTCGTCCGGGAGGAGGAACCCGGCCTGGCGGAAGCCTCGGAGGAGCTCGTCCGGGAGGAGGACTCCGGCCTGGCGGAAGCCTCGGAGGAGCTCGTCCGGGAGGAGGACTCCGGCCTGGCGGAAGCCTCGGAGGAGCTCGTCCAGGAGGAGGAATCCGGCCTGGCGGAAGCCTCGGAGGAGCTCGTCCAGGAGGAGGAATCCGGCCTGGCGGAAGCCTCGGAGGAGCTCGTCCAGGAGGAAGACTCCGGCCTGGCGGAAGCCTCGGAGGAGCTCGTCCAGGAGGAGGACTCCGGCCTGGAGGAAGCCTCGGAGGAGCTCGTCCAGGAGGAGGACTCCGGCCTGGCGGAAGCCTCGGAGGAGCTCGTCCAGGAGGAGGAATCCGGCCTGGAGGAAGCCTCGGAGGAGCTCGTCCAGGAGGAGGAATCCGGACTGGTGGAAGCCTCGGAGGAGCTCGTCCAGGAGGAGGAATCCGGCCTGGAGGAAGCCTCGGAGGAGCTCGTCCAGGAGGAGGACTCCGGCCTGGAGGAAGCCTCGGAGGAGCTCGCCCAGGAGGAAGCCTCGGAGGAGCTCGTCCAGGAGGAGGACTCCGGCCTGGAGGAAGCCTCGGAGGAGCTCGTCCAGGAGGAGGACTCCGGTTCGGAGGAAGCCTCGGAGGAGCTCGTCCAGGAGGAGGACTCCGGCCTGGTGGAAGCCTCGGAGGAGCTCGTCCAGGAGGAGGAATCCGGCCTGGAGGAAGCCTCGGAGGAGCTCGCCCAGGAGGAGGACTCCGGCCTGGCGGAAGCCTCGGAGGAGCTCGCCCAGGAGGAAGCCTCGGAGGAGCTCGTCCAGGAGGAGGACTCCGGCCTGGAGGAAGCCTCGGAGGAGCTCGTCCAGGAGGAGGACTCCGGTTCGGAGGAAGCCTCGGAGGAGCTCGTCCAGGAGGAGGACTCCGGCCTGGTGGAAGCCTCGGAGGAGCTCGTCCAGGAGGAGGACTCCGGCCTGGAGGAAGCCTCGGAGGAGCTCGTCCAGGAGGAGGACTCCGGCCTGGCGGAAGCCTCGGAGGAGCTCGTCCAGGAGGAGGAATCCGGCCTGGAGGAAGCCTCGGAGGAGCTCGTCCAGGAGGAGGACTCCGGCCTGGAGGAAGCCTCGGAGGAGCTCGCCCAGGAGGAAGCCTCGGAGGAGCTCGTCCAGGAGGAGGACTCCGGCCTGGAGGAAGCCTCGGAGGAGCTCGTCCAGGAGGAGGACTCCGGTTCGGAGGAAGCCTCGGAGGAGCTCGTCCAGGAGGAGGACTCCGGCCTGGTGGAAGCCTCGGAGGAGCTCGTCCAGGAGGAGGAACCCGGCCTGGAGGAAGCCTCGGAGGAGCTCGTCCAGGAGGAGGACTCCGGCCTGGCGGAAGCCTCGGAGGAGCTCGTCCAGGAGGAGGAATCCGGCCTGGAGGAAGCCTCGGAGGAGCTCGTCCAGGAGGAGGAATCCGGCCTGGAGGAAGCCTGGGAGGAGCTCGTCCAGGAGGAGGACTCCGGCCTGGAGGAAGCCTCGGAGGAGCTCGTCCAGGAGGAGGAATCCGGCCTGGAGGAAGCCTCGGAGGAGCTCGTCCAGGAGGAGGACTCCGGCCTGGCGGAAGCCTCGGAGGAGCTCGTCCAGGAGGAGGACTCCGGTTCGGAGGAAGCCTCGGAGGAGCTCGTCCAGGAGGAGGACTCCGGCCTGGAGGAAGCCTCGGAGGAGCTCGCCCAGGAGGAGGAATCCGGCCTGGCGGAAGCCTCGGAGGAGCTCGTCCAGGAGGAGGAATCCGGCCTGGCGGAAGCCTCGGAGGAGCTCGTCCAGGAGGAGGACTCCGGCCTGGCGGAAGCCTCGGAGGAGCTCGTCCAGGAGGAGGACTCCGGCCTGGCGGAAGCCTGGGAGGAGCTCGTCCAGGAGGAGGACTCCGGCCTGGCGGAAGCCTCGGAGGAGCTCGTCCAGGAGGAGGACTCCGGCCTGGCGGAAGCCTCGGAGGAGCTCGTCCAGGAGGAGGACTCCGGCCTGGCGGAAGCCTCGGAGGAGCTCGTCCAGGAGGAAGCCTCGGAGGAGCTCGTCCAGGAGGAGGAATCCGGCCTGGAGGAAGCCTCGGAGGAGCTCGTCCAGGAGGAGGACTCCGGCCTGGCGGAAGCCTCGGAGGAGCTCGTCCAGGAGGAGGACTCCGGCCTGGCGGAAGCCTCGGAGGAGCTCGTCCAGGAGGAGGAATCCGGCCTGGAGGAAGCCTCGGAGGAGCTCGTCCAGGAGGAGGAATCCGGCCTGGTGGAAGCCTCGGAGGAGCTCGTCCAGGAGGAGGACTCCGGCCTGGCGGAAGCCTCGGAGGAGCTCGTCCAGGAGGAGGAATCCGGACTGGTGGAAGCCTCGGAGGAGCTCGTCCAGGAGGAGGACTCCGGCCTGGCGGAAGCCTCGGAGGAGCTCGTCCAGGAGGAGGAATCCGGACTGGTGGAAGCCTCGGAGGAGCTCGTCCAGGAGGAGGAATCCGGACTGGTGGAAGCCTCGGAGGAGCTCGTCCAGGAGGAGGACTCCGGCCTGGCGGAAGCCTCGGAGGAGCTCGTCCAGGAGGAGGACTCCGGCCTGGCGGAAGCCTCGGAGGAGCTCGTCCAGGAGGAGGAATCCGGCCTGGCGGAAGCCTCGGAGGAGCTCGTCCAGGAGGAGGAATCCGGCCTGGAGGAAGCCTCGGAGGAGCTCGTCCAGGAGGAGGAATCCGGCCTGGAGGAAGCCTCGGAGGAGCTCGTCCAGGAGGAGGAATCCGGACTGGTGGAAGCCTCGGAGGAGCTCGTCCAGGAGGAGGAATCCGGCCTGGAGGAAGCCTCGGAGGAGCTCGTCCAGGAGGAGGACTCCGGCCTGGCGGAAGCCTGGGAGGAGCTCGTCCAGGAGGAGGAATCCGGCCTGGAGGAAGCCTCGGAGGAGCTCGTCCAGGAGGAGGAATCCGGCCTGGCGGAAGCCTCGGAGGAGCTCGTCCAGGAGGAGGACTCCGGCCTGGCGGAAGCCTCGGAGGAGCTCGTCCAGGAGGAGGAATCCGGCCTGGAGGAAGCCTCGGAGGAGCTCGTCCAGGAGGAGGAATCCGGCCTGGAGGAAGCCTCGGAGGAGCTCGCCCAGGAGGAAGCCTCGGAGGAGCTCGTCCAGGAGGAGGACTCCGGCCTGGCGGAAGCCTCGGAGGAGCTCGTCCAGGAGGAGGAATCCGGTTCGGAGGAAGCCTCGGAGGAGCTCGTCCAGGAGGAGGAATCCGGCCTGGAGGAAGCCTCGGAGGAGCTCGTCCAGGAGGAGGAATCCGGCCTGGCGGAAGCCTCGGAGGAGCTCGTCCAGGAGGAGGACTCCGGCCTGGCGGAAGCCTCGGAGGAGCTCGTCCAGGAGGAGGAATCCGGCCTGGAGGAAGCCTCGGAGGAGCTCGCCCAGGAGGAAGCCTCGGAGGAGCTCGTCCAGGAGGAGGACTCCGGCCTGGTGGAAGCCTCGGAGGAGCTCGTCCAGGAGGAGGAATCCGGCCTGGAGGAAGCCTCGGAGGAGCTCGTCCAGGAGGAGGAATCCGGCCTGGAGGAAGCCTCGGAGGAGCTCGTCCAGGAGGAGGAATCCGGCCTGGCGGAAGCCTCGGAGGAGCTCGTCCAGGAGGAGGAATCCGGCCTGGAGGAAGCCTCGGAGGAGCTCGCCCAGGAGGAGGAATCCGGCCTGGAGGAAGCCTCGGAGGAGCTCGTCCAGGAGGAGGAATCCGGCCTGGAGGAAGCCTCGGAGGAGCTCGTCCAGGAGGAGGAATCCGGCCTGGAGGAAGCCTCGGAGGAGCTCGTCCAGGAGGAGGAATCCGGCCTGGAGGAAGCCTCGGAGGAGCTCGTCCAGGAGGAGGACTCCGGTTCGGAGGAAGCCTCGGAGGAGCTCGTCCAGGAGGAGGAATCCGGCCTGGCGGAAGCCTCGGAGGAGCTCGTCCAGGAGGAGGAATCCGGCCTGGAGGAAGCCTCGGAGGAGCTCGCCCAGGAGGAAGCCTCGGAGGAGCTCGTCCAGGAGGAGGAATCCGGCCTGGAGGAAGCCTCGGAGGAGCTCGCCCAGGAGGAAGCCTCGGAGGAGCTCGTCCAGGAGGAGGAATCCGGCCTGGCGGAAGCCTCGGAGGAGCTCGTCCAGGAGGAGGAATCCGGCCTGGAGGAAGCCTCGGAGGAGCTCGTCCAGGAGGAGGACTCCGGCCTGGAGGAAGCCTCGGAGGAGCTCGTCCAGGAGGAGGACTCCGGCCTGGAGGAAGCCTCGGAGGAGCTCGCCCAGGAGGAAGCCTCGGAGGAGCTCGTCCAGGAGGAGGAATCCGGCCTGGAGGAAGCCTCGGAGGAGCTCGCCCAGGAGGAAGCCTCGGAGGAGCTCGTCCAGGAGGAGGAATCCGGCCTGGAGGAAGCCTCGGAGGAGCTCGCCCAGGAGGAAGCCTCGGAGGAGCTCGTCCAGGAGGAGGAATCCGGCCTGGCGGAAGCCTCGGAGGAGCTCGTCCAGGAGGAGGAATCCGGCCTGGAGGAAGCCTCGGAGGAGCTCGTCCAGGAGGAGGACTCCGGCCTGGAGGAAGCCTCGGAGGAGCTCGTCCAGGAGGAGGACTCCGGCCTGGAGGAAGCCTCGGAGGAGCTCGCCCAGGAGGAAGCCTCGGAGGAGCTCGTCCAGGAGGAGGAATCCGGCCTGGAGGAAGCCTCGGAGGAGCTCGTCCAGGAGGAGGACTCCGGCCTGGAGGAAGCCTCGGAGGAGCTCGTCCAGGAGGAAGCCTCGGAGGAGCTCGTCCAGGAGGAGGACTCCGGCCTGGAGGAAGCCTCGGAGGAGCTCGTCCAGGAGGAGGACTCCGGCCTGGAGGAAGCCTCGGAGGAGCTCGTCCAGGAGGAGGACTCCGGCCTGGAGGAAGCCTCGGAGGAGCTCGTCCAGGAGGAAGCCTCGGAGGAGCTCGTCCAGGAGGAGGACTCCGGCCTGGAGGAAGCCTCGGAGGAGCTCGCCCAGGAGGAAGCCTCGGAGGAGCTCGTCCAGGAGGAGGAATCCGGCCTGGAGGAAGCCTCGGAGGAGCTCGTCCAGGAGGAGGAATCCGGCCTGGCGGAAGCCTCGGAGGAGCTCGTCCAGGAGGAGGACTCCGGCCTGGAGGAAGCCTCGGAGGAGCTCGTCCAGGAGGAGGACTCCGGTTCGGAGGAAGCCTCGGAGGAGCTCGTCCAGGAGGAGGACTCCGGCCTGGAGGAAGCCTCGGAGGAGCTCGTCCAGGAGGAGGACTCCGGCCTGGCGGAAGCCTCGGAGGAGCTCGTCCAGGAGGAGGAATCCGGCCTGGAGGAAGCCTCGGAGGAGCTCGTCCAGGAGGAGGACTCCGGCCTGGAGGAAGCCTCGGAGGAGCTCGTCCAGGAGGAGGAATCCGGCCTGGAGGAAGCCTCGGAGGAGCTCGTCCAGGAGGAGGAATCCGGCCTGGAGGAAGCCTCGGAGGAGCTCGTCCAGGAGGAGGAATCCGGCCTGGAGGAAGCCTCGGAGGAGCTCGTCCAGGAGGAGGACTCCGGCCTGGAGGAAG
>NC_091551.1:34012423-34014923 GCF_042767895.1 Penaeus vannamei | reverse complement strand
TTACTTCCATGGCGACGGCGCTGCTATCTCGTCCCGCGGTGTAACCAAACAAGAAAAAGAATGCTATATTAACCAGCACTGAGTTTTTAAGATGTTGATATTATACAAATATAAGGCATTTGGCAAAATCCAATTCTCACTCCATTTCCGCATGCAAAAAAAAAAAAAAAAGAAAAAAATCACTCGCAAAAACCATACATGATAACTTTTATCACAAATGAGCAATATAACAAAGGAAGTCCTCACAAGAATAACAGAAATGACTTATCTTCGTTGGCAATTACTGCCTTTGAGACCTCCAATCATCTTTTAACATGTCATAGCAGCCGTTTTTATATTGCTAATGATTTAATGAGAAGGAGAGAGAGAGAGAGAGGAGAGAGAGAGAGAGAGAGAGAGAGAGAGAGAGAGAGAGAGAGAGAGAGAGAGAGAGAGAGAGAGAGAGAGAGAGAGAGAGAGAGAGAGAGAAGGAGAGAGACTTCACAATAACTATACAATTCAGCGAAAAGGATCATAAAGCTCTTGTTGCAGACAATGTCTTTATATTGGCTTTCAGCCTTACACAAACGCACATCTTAACAGGCGACAATGCAATGTAAGAAAATTTGAATCGAGTTTTAATCGACTTGAATTTAATGCGTAAATATAAATGTGGCAACCACCTTCTCGCATATTTGTACATGTCGATGTGTCACATTTGCGAGAAAATTATCCCGCCACACAACCGATACACTTCAAAACCTGCTCGTTCTACTGTATATACAAGCAAGCTTTCGAAAATTTGTAAAAGTGCGAATTATTTCATAAACTTGCTTGAGGGCATAAATTCAACCAAACTTTACTTCTCGATCTCCCGCAATCGTCTTCCTCACCTGCCCACAAATATGCGGTTCAAGATCGAACTAAATAACCTCTCCGTCGGCCTACTGTAACTTACTTTATCGGGAAACGCCCATCTAGGCACCATTTTTAAAAAGTAATGCATACTTACCTTTGATCAAATATCCCTGTACAAAGAGAAACAACTATTTTTACACCGACATTGAATAAAACTTACTGCTCGACCTCTTCAATATTCTCTGATAAACTTAATATTCATACATGTCACATCACGAAACACTGATATGTCTAAACATCCTCGACTAAGATATAATGGTTCACTAATTAATTCACTAATTGCCATAACAATGAAAACTGTTGAAAGGTTCCTTAGAACAATTCATCTTTTAAAAAAATGTATAAAAGAGAAGGTTTTAAGCAATTGTAACACATTTTTTTACGTTTTAGCCATAGGCTCTGTATCTAAATGAAGACGTTTTAGGATAAAATGATAAAACACGTTTGCCCTTCCTGTCATAGAGATTTTATCATTTCACCTGTATTACGCACATTTATGCACCATATTTTAAGTAATGCATACATTGTCATCAAGTTACTCGCTAATTGTCGTAGCGACGAAAACCGTTAAATGCCCCTAAAAACCATTTTCACCATCAAAATAAAAGAGAGAGAGAAAATGTATAAAAGAAGGCCAATTAATTGTTAAATTACTATTTGCCGTTTTAGCAGCAGGTTCTTTATCAAAGCAAAGGACTTTTATATGATATGATACAGTTTGAGGATAAAATAACTCTTTTGTCAGAGAACTTTTATAATTTTACGTCTATTGGACACAGATAAATTCGCCTAAAACCGGGATTATCAATCAAGGATAAATTTACCCCAAAGGAGTAGAAAGTGTACATGACACTCTCGATGCCATAGGTCTTAGCAGCTGGCATGCGAATTTCCATTTCTTTTCTTAAACCAAGTCATCAGCAACTATATATTTTCCATAATCATCATATTCCTTGCAAACAAAGGCACTTACTTTTTCTTTCTATACGACTGCGTTAGACATTCCTTATTTTTACACGACAGGAAAGGGGCACATGGCGAGCAACATAGAGTCAAGGAGGTAAATTATAGAGGAAAGGTTAAAATCACACACCTATAGAGAAAAAAGTGGCAACCGAAGCAATATTTTTAGTACTTTTGCCATTAATGGCAAGTAGAAAACATTCGTTTCATTATTCATAAATTTGCTGGGATTTTTAAAAAGGAAAAAATGGTTTATAATCCATTATCGTGGGTGATTAGTACAAGAAAACAGTCTATCCTTCTACTCTCCTGTCTACTTCTGTTAATCTATATCTACATCTTTGTCAGTCTGTGTTGAGCGCGCGTGTGTAAATGACGCATTTATGTATGTATTACGGAACAATAGAAAATAAATGAGTAAATAGATAGATGAATAAAGAAGATTTGAAACTGAAAATTAAGACGCAAGGACCCAACAGCGTCTTCAAAACAAACGTTTGCGATTTCCTACAACGTTCGAGCAAGAAACGTTTAGCGAGAGCAAGGAAGCCGATTTCCCATTCCCGATTCCCGATTCCCAGGACTGTCAACTCGGGTCGTCGAAGGCCAAACGGAGCTCGGAGGCAGGAAGGCGGAGACG
>NC_091551.1:34007423-34009923 GCF_042767895.1 Penaeus vannamei | reverse complement strand
CTTTTTTGATTCCTTCTTTCCAATTCTCTCGTCCTCCCTCCACTTTTTCCGAGCGGTCCTCCTCCCCCCCCCCTTCCGGCGCAGCGAAGGCGTCGCCCAGGAGACTTATTATGGACGAGGTGGGGTGAGGGGGGGGGGGGTGCTGTGGGGGCTGTGTTTTATGGGTTATTGATTATGTGACTTTGTGTATGTATGTGTGCTTATATGAAATTGTAACTTTGGGTTTGGGCGTGTGTGTGTGTGTGTGTGTGTGTGTGTGTATGTGTGTGTATGTGTGTGTGTGTGTCTGTGTGTGTGTGTGTGTGTGTGTGTGTGTGTGTGTGTGTGTGTGTGTGTGTGTGTGTGTGTGTGTGTGTGTGCGAATTTGTGTATACATGTATGTCATTCACAGGTGTGCGTGATATTCCTAAAACACGGACGATCATGCAGTCAGCTTTTGTTACTAATTCCTCCTGGGATTCGGTGTCCGGTGTCCCGGCCCGTCCCGGCCACGTTACACGAAAAACAACGTAATGCTACATTTTGTCTGATTTTCAGCATCAGGGAAAGTGCTGTTCCTGGTACATGGTGCAATCAATCACTAAAGCGCCCACTGAACATTTCTGAATCGCCAAATGATCTATGAACCCATGCATTGCACGGCCAAGGGACTATGGCTCGTATATCACACGGATTCCGTAACACGTCATTAGACCGCGACATGTGAAGACATAATGATCCTATTAATCACCAAGATAATGTCCGACCAGCTTCAGAGTTGAACACAGGAACATAATTCTCAACTCGTCCAATAAAGGAAAATGAAATATATATCGCATAAGGGACTTCCTTCCTTTATAGCGAAGAGGAACCGCTATCAATATGCATGACAAAAAAAAAAAAAAAAAAAAAAAGGCGTCAGTGTTGCAGACACAAAAAAGCGAGAAAAATAAGTTCTTTATATGTGTCCAGCACGGGGAAATGTGTGTGTGTTCTTTGCGTTATAGGACGCACCTCGTCGTCGTCGTCGTCGTCGTGTGTGTGTGTGTGTGTGTGTGTGTGTGTGTGTGTGTGTGTGTGTGTGTGTGTGTGTGTGTGTGTGTGTGTGTGTGTGTGTGTGTGTGTGTGTGTGTGTGTGTGTGTGTGTGTGTGTGTGATGCCACAGAGCGACGAATCCTCCGGGCTCCAACCCGCGCCGGACGCCCATCCCAATCCGGATTTGGCGCAGACCGGACCGCCAGCCGAGTCCCTCCGCGACCTCGTCCGACCGGCTGCGAGGAGACGCCGCCGGGGATCCGCGACTTTACGTGTTACTTGGTGTGTGTAGGAATATGTGTGGCTGTGTTTGAATGAGTGTGCGTGTGTGTTGTATATGTGTGCGAATGAGTATGTGTGTTCATGTGTGTATGTGTGCATATGTGTTAACGAACAAAAACACATAAGCTCTACTCTTTCTGTATAGCAATGTATGTTATGTTGTCAAGAAAACAAACAAACATGAAAGTCAAAATGAAGGAGAGTAAAGCATGAAATCCTGCACTCCTATTCCCTCCTTTTTATGTTTCCTTAAATCATACTCTCCCTTCAACGAACTCCTCTCTCTTCTTTTCTCTCCTCTCCTGTTCGCTAGCCTCTCTCTCTGTGGAGCTTCATTCGCTGTCATTTTTGTTCCCTTTGCTTCCCTTCAAACAAATTTTCCTAAATAGTTTCTCGCGGTTTTCCGTTCTATGGCAATATTAATCTGTTTCGTATGAAATCTATCTATTTATCCTTTTTCTGAATACACCTTCACGCCAATTCAGGCCGTCTATTAGTCACAGAATCGACAGCAATATCTATCTTTGAGTTCAATAAGAAATTAGATGAAAAAATGAAATGAAAAGTCACTCACCATCAGTACACAGACGCACATGAACGCACACATATACGCACACAGCACCACGGGTATCTCATCTCCGTGGCCAGCTGATTGCACCTGCTCCTATCTCGGCCTATCTGCGTTGCATGACCCCCCCCCCCCCACTGCCCATTTGGAATAAGCCAAGACTAAATACGAAAGATAGGAAAGCATGACAAAAGCCTGTGAGCCCCAGCGGTTGGCGGATAGTGCAATATCTGAACAATAGATGGCGTTGCATGAAGGTTTGGGCTTCACATTTTTTTAATCGGTGTAATACGTGCTTTCCTATCTTTCTGATATAGTCTTTGGTAACAAAGCAGACTCAGGCAGATTTTCCAATGGATTAAGGCGCAGACGAGGCCTAATCAAGCCCAGCTTATCAACCGAATGACACGAAAGGGAAATCAAAGCGTGGATGTTTATTTTGTCTCGTCGACACGAACCAAAAGGATGTCGAAGCCCACGTGACGTTCTCTCCGCTGCGTCACGGAATTCAGAGTCAGTGCACAGAAGACATTAGCAAGGTAGAGGGAGTAACTGTAAACTTTCTTTGTGATGCAATGGACAAGTTTTTTTAGGTTGATGTTTTTTTCTATTCGTTTTACCCTTCATTGGTATTAT
>NC_091551.1:33965372-33987872 GCF_042767895.1 Penaeus vannamei | reverse complement strand
GCAAACTTGGCCCCGATAGCGGGGTCGACGATGTCGGAGCGGCGGACGTAATATATAATATTACTCTAATAGAGCGCACACGAACTAGATGCGGTGCCGATAACCTACTATAACCTAGGATTTTTATGGTACTAACCTGATTGATTAATGCCACTAATTAGTAGGTAGGGTGCTCCTTTGCTGCAGAATGTTAAGGAGGCAGGGTGCGTCCGGCAGGAGGTCCTAGGTCGGAGGATACAGCTTTCTCCCGACGGTGGACGCCGTGGCGGAAGCACATCTCTAGCATTTTTTCCTGGCTAGTTGCAATTTCGCGCCGAAAATCCGTCTCTGAATACGAGCACCCTCCACACTCGGCCATCGCGGCGGCTATGACTGCCTCCTGAACGCGACGGTTATTTCGGTTAGGAATACGAATGTCGTTATTCCAGAGGAAGGCAAAATCGACCTTGAGGCCATCGGTGTAACATCGAAAGAGCCGCAAAACCCGCATACGAGGGCGGGCCACCCTGTTCATCCTGATTTTACTACAATCGTCTATATACAATGCTGACTATGCCAAGGTTAATATGCTGATTCAGTGGGAATCTCACGAGGTAATTGTAATATTACGCCCGCCGGGCCGACATCGACGATGATTGTGTAACGCTCTAGCCTGCCGGGAATACGTGGTGGAGGTTTTGTTTACTCGGCGGGGGTTGCAGGGGGCACAGCCCCCTGTAATGAAAAGTTATGTGAATAACCATGGTTATTTTCACTGTGCGCTATATTATTAGTGTTATTTAACCCCACATTTTCCCTGGAACCTTTCATGCCCTCCCCTGCTATCGGGGCCAAGTTTGTCGCTAACGGGGGGGTTTCCGCACAATAGAACCTATATATTTGCAATGTGGAGAGTGAGAGGAATCCAACGATGCGAAAATTGTTGATATCGGTTATGCGGACGTAATATAGAAAATTACCAAAATCTCGTTAAAATGCGTTCATAACTTTTAGAAATATTAGAAAACACAAACTAACAAACAAAAAAATAACAAATAAATGATCAACAAACAAAGAAACAAACGGAAGTAATAATATAAATAAACAAAAGGTCATGGGGTACACGAAAATTATCTATATGTGCTCATATACCTTATATACATACTTTCACATCGCCATGTAATCGTTTTTCGTCTTTCCACGGGGTCTGAGAGTGAAATTTGGCTACGTGACCCTGTAGAGTTATTCCGCAGATTTAAAAAGACGATTTTCATGGTCCAGGACGGCCCGGCCACGCAGGGAAAAGTATGCATTTGGTACCCGTCCGACTGGAGAAAAGTTATTCTTTCGACAAATATTATACGTTGTAAAACCCTATTAGAGCATCAATAATAGGTAAATGATAGATAATTATATCAAATACAAGTATTCTGTACATGATTTGTCATGTAAAATGTAAACATAATAAAAAGGAATAAGATCGCGATTTTTAGGTCCGTCATATTTTTACGCATAGTACACGTATATTCGGTCCGATTTTAAAGTATTATGGCTCATTTTGTAGCTGAATAATAGTTCTATTACATACTGCCATGAGGATTTGCAATATTTTCACGTGGTTCTTGTAAAAGTGACATATGTTTTCAAAATCTCCTAGGTTAACCTGGGAAAGTGCTTTATATGGTCTCTTTCACTCTTCCCCCCCCCCCACCCGATCACCAATGCGCGCGTGTGTGTTTTAGAATTAGTATCATTATTGTTTATCATAACTATGATCGTTGCCATTATTATTGTCATTATTGTTATAATAGGTATAATAATGCTATTCTTTTATTTTTATCATTATCAGTTATTATTGTTGTTGTTGCTTCTGCTGTTATTATTACTGTCATTACCACCGTTGTTGTTATTTCCAATTATCATCATTACTATCATTGTTATTTTTCAAAGTATTATGATAATAAAAATCACTATTACCTTCTCTGGTCTCATAACTATAAACATTTATACTATTACCTTTACCTTTGTAGATTTAATACTATTGTCATTATTGTTTATCTCAACGATAAACAACAAATTTGTAATTATTAACAATCCATTTCATATAAAAAAGATATCCACCAGATATATAGTTAGCATAGGATCCAGCTGTCATAATGCAATAGTAATAGCAATTCACCTCTTGCTAGCTATACTATCTGGTTTGTTTTCATTCCGGACCATAGGTAGCATTCATTATTTCATGACACTATGAACTACAGTGACAACAAACCTTTCATAATGTATAGGTAAACGTTAAGCGCAGTTTACTGAATCGGATCTCATTGCAAACAGACCTATGCTTCTCTTCTATGAATTCGTGTTTCTTATCTGAAGATGGCAAAGTTGAACGAAGATATCACTAAACACGACAATATAACATCATAACTTCTTCCCTTCCTTCCCTATTTCCTGCTAAGAATTTTCATTTTTTTCCTTCATCACTTGTTCGTCCTCTTCCTCCCATCCTTTGCTTCTCATATTACAAACATGAAGCTTCGGTTTGTCAAGAAGGCAGGTATTCGAAGACTCACATTAATTACTTTTCTGTTAGATGAAAAGTGTATCATCAATGTAAAGGGGAAAGTGAAAGGAATGTACGTTTATAGCCACTTCTATGTATGTAAGTATCCATGTGTGTGGGTAAGTATTATATATGTATATATATGTATATCTGTATATATATACTCTTGTACTTTTGTATGTATGTGTGTATGGATTTATCTATATATTTATCTATTTATCTATGTATGGGTCTGAACATATACCTTCAAACCAAACAATATGTATGTGATTATCTTTTACAAGTGTAATCTTTCCTATATTCAATAAAAATTATACCTTTCACAATTTCCGCTCACGATTTTGACGATTTTTCTGAAGGCTTCTCGTGTATTCCATGAACATATTGATTTTAAATTCTAATTGATTTTTTTCAATTGTGATTTTTTTCTTTTTGTTCATCATTTTAGTAAAATAAGTTTATTCAAGGACCAGTTGAGCCATTGCGAAAAATCAAAATAAAGCTATTCAGAATAAACAAACTGCCAGATTGTTGTTCGTCTTTAGTTTGGATTTATTTTTTGTGTGTGTGTGTGGGGGGGGAGGGGGTGTCATGCGATGACACTGCCAAGCTGATCAATAAGGAATTAGAAAAATGAGAAAGAGAAAGAAAGTGAACGGTAAACAGACAGATACAGACAGAAACCGCTGCCTAGTTTACTTTTACAAAAGAAAGACAGAAAGGAGAGAGAAGGACGGAAACGAAGATGGTGGATGGAAAGAGAAAGAAAAAAATGAACATGCTACGGATAAAGGTATTAATGAATCACGCTAACCGTAATTAGTGGCAATGACGATCAGAATAGTGACGCAGAGGAATAGTATAAAAAGGGTAATACATGATAGTAACAGTAATAATGGCGATAGAGATAACCATCACTATATGAATACTGGACATTTGTATTCGAGAAATACTTTTCATTGAATTACATTTTTGTTTGAAAATCTTAAGATTTTCAAATAGACATTCGAATAGACATTTCCCGCCTGGCTGCTTCAGGAATTCTTACGTTTAACGAACCATGAAAATCTATTTTACTCTCTCTCTCTCTCTCTCTCTCTCTCTCTCTCTCTCTCTCTCTCTCTCTCTCTCTCTCTCTCTCTCTCTCTCTATCTATCTATCTCTCTCTCTCTCTCTCTCTCTCTCTCTCTCTCTCTCTCTCTCTCTCTCTCTCTCTCTCTCTCTCTCTCTCTCTCTCTCTCTCTCTCTCTCTCTCTCTCTCTTAGTCCATCACAATTTCTTAATAATATCATTATCATTATTATAATTGCTATTGTTATCTTGTCACTATTATCTTCATCAATATAAGTATTATTGTTGTTGTTATTGCGATTATTATTATCATTGTTGTTATTGTTATTTTGTTATCATGTTTTTGTTATTGCTATCATCATTATTAGAATTTGTATTACTCTAAATATCATTAATATTATTGGTATCATTATCATGACTATCGTTATCATAGTTATGACTTTTTAACTAATATATATATATATATATATATATATATATATATATAGAGAGAGAGAGAGAGAGAGAGAGAGAGAGAGAGAGAGAGAGAGAGACCATATAGACAGACGGTGCGAGAAACTTTGGTCACTGATATGAAATTAGTAATATAAGCTGTCAGCCTACAAAGTCGGTCTACAAACTGTATTTACAATTGTCACCAAATTATTTCTTTCGTTCCATCTCTCTTATTCTATTTTTTCCTCCCACTTTCCTGCATAACCCTTGTTCTCATATTTGACATACTCTTCATAAGCATCATTATGAATCTTCAGAATGAATGGGAGGAATAGACCTGGAGAGAAGTTGTGCAATAGCATATCCAAGTACCCATGATACTTGGATTATTATAAGCGTCTTAAGCAGGGAGTGCTTGAGCAAGAATTGTTGCTGACAGGACAAGAACTGTACCGTTCCCTGCTTAAAACGCTTTCCAAGGCAGGCAAGCCTTGTTCAGTGATGCCAGACATGTGGAAGTGTCTTTCTATAAAGTAAAAATCATAACAGTCTTTAAAGAACATAGAAATGTCAAAATAACACACAACATATACATACTTGGGATTCAAAAGCAATAGACAAGTATTCCCACCATCAATCTCTCAGAGAGATCACTTATGCATAAGTTGAGGGTGGAGTTTATTTCATTGGAGGTTGGTAACAGTTTTAGCGCGCATTTCAAAACAGCTGACAAGCTAGCGCCGCCTCAAGATGGCAGAGAAGTAAATTAATCTACCCTAACATCTTGACAAAGCGCAATAATTTCTCCTTTATTCATATAATGTGCCTCTAAAACAGTGAAACACACCTCCGATGGGCAACCCATACACTCTGACGCGTTATCAAAGCAAATGAACTTCACTGAATTAAAATATAGGCCTACCCAGCCCCATATATCCAATTCTATTAAGTTAAATATAACAGTCACCGAATATAATATCAATAGAAGAATGTTGTTAGAATTTCTCAGACTTTTTCCCTTGAAATATTCTATATTTCATAGAATAGTAGATCAATTCTCTATTTATACAGACGTAAATTGTTCGTCTTATAATCATTTATGATTTATAAGCAAAACAAATTTCATTCCCATAATCTCCATCATCCCCTTTCGTTTTCTTTTAACTTCAATTTCTTCGAATGTGATTTTATAGAAATTACAGAATCAGATACCATGGAAAAATGTTTCTATGATAAAATATTCAGTGGAGTTCTTGGCCAACGCCCGCATTCGAAGGATTGTGACTAGTACGGCAGGCGAACGAAGCTGTTGCCATGGCGACGGTACACCGCTAGCCATCTCCGGGGGTCGCTTGAGAAAGCAAGCGAAATTCTTGTTAGCAAGAAGAAGTCTTGAGATTATAAGCAAAAACTTTCCCTGCTTAAAACGCCTTTTTTCTGTGAATATGTTATATTTATATTTATAATGATGGACATGTCTAAACAGCATACAATTATTAATAAAGAAAGACTACTCCCTGTGTCACCATGCAGCCTTTAAGACAAGGTTACACTGTTGCAGTTACATTTATGGAATATGTTTGAATCTTAGGCTGGTAGATCGCATTACGGTAACTGTAGAAAAGGTAGATCATAACTCACACTATAAAATATGAACCTTTTTTGATAAAAGAGATCATGACTTCAATTCCTTTCCTCTCTCGGCTGAGCATCAAGATCGGAAAAGAAAAAATTCCGGGAGTAAATGTTTAACAACAAAGGATTTAGTCGAATCACTTCAATATAGGATTAGCTAAGGTACTTAATTACGAATTTTATGTTTTCCACTGTTTCCTCTAGGTTTTTAAATGTTGCTGCCTTTTGATTATTATTGTTGTTATTTTCATTATTACCAATATCATTATAGGGGCTAAAACAAAAGAGTAAATATTTTCTCCTACTTAAATGTTCCTTCAAACCATTTAGAACCGATTGTGCGTTCAGCTGAGAGCCATCACAAAATCAGGTAAATAGGGAGTTCGTACTATAAGGGAGAGATATTCGAGTATGATTAAGCGCGAATGACCCTTATTCAGCCACTCGTTTGGACATCAAACTTGCATGACCTGGCGTCGGGAATGCACGTGACCTGCAGGAAAAGGAAGGATTTTTTCACCGAGATGTTAACCCGACGAAACATTAGATATTTATCTTATCATGATAATACAGCTGAACTTCCCTAATTTTGTGGGACCAGTATTAAAGTGGCCATTAAATGGTTGCAAAGAGGAATTTGCGAGTTGAGGAGAAAGGCCATATGTCTTAGAAAATTAAAGGTGTCCAATTTACACATTGAGCAGGAATCATCGGCGATAACTAGATATCTTGACTTTTGTATAATATAAAACAGCGCATAGTTGTCTAACATTCATCTAATGGATGGTTGTCGAGGAAGAAGAATGAGATGAACGAATGCAGTAAGATAGACTCATGAGAGTATGAAATCAGTGAGATAAATAGTGTAATAGAGGGATTTTTCTAAAACATGTATGGGGTGAAGGAATGCAATTATAATTCCTTAAAAGATAATGTAATTGAGAGAAATATGCATTATTTGTGATCGAAAGATCCATTAATAACTTGTTACTGCTGACTCCTTTAACCATGAATTAAGGCAAGTTAAAGTAGACTTGCAAACAAGAGTGGAATGCCTGTAAATAGATTATATAGTTCATGGTAATTTCGAAATACATGTTCTAATGGCGTTGTCGATAGAGGTCTGTGAAAAGTATTGATAATAACGATAATGGTATCAGCAGTGGGCATGTCAACAAAAGAAGAACAAAGGAAGAAAGAATAAAAGGATAGTACTTTATTTTTCAGGATTTCTCTTTATCTTAATGCTCATTTGACATAAGAAGGAAGATAGGTAGATTTTTCTTTTTGCTGGATATTTTAGATTGGACATATTTCAAAAAGATTGGACACATTTCATACACAAGTGTAATGACAGGTCTCGTAAAAGCTACAATATAAGTTGAGTAAAACTCCTAAGTGTTGTACATGTTTTCGTGGTGCAGTGGTTAGCATGGTCGCCTCCTATGCGACAGACTCGGGTTCAATCCCTGATGGATACTATAAAATGACAATTTTGCATGGACTTTTGTTCTCTTACCTGCTTACCTACTGTTCCATTTATATTTCTACTTTTGTTTCTGTCTCTTTCTACGGTATTTACAGTACGAAGGAATGAGAAGGTTTGATTTTGGATTTTTTATTTACTTGGTTGTTCGTTAGTGTTTATGCGCGTTTTCAGAAGTTTGCTGTCATGTTAGTAATATGAGAAGCAAAGACGGAAGAAGAAGACGAACAAGTGAGGAAGAGAAAAAAATAAAAATCAACACGGAGTAAGAAAGGTGGAAGAAAGGAAAGAGGTAAAAGAAGCAAATTTTGTTTTATTATCTTGCATAGTGTTTTCTTCGTTCAACTTTGCCTCCTTCAGATAAGAAGTACGATTTTGTGGGAGAGAAGAATAATATCTGTTTTACAATAGCTTGATAATTACTTATCCGTTTTGAAAGGTTTGTTTGCCTTTCCACAGAGAGAGAGAAAGAGATAGATAGATAGATAGAGAGAGAGAGAGAGACAGAGACAGAGACAGAGACAGAGACAGAGACAGACAGACAGACGATGAGAAAAACTTTGGTTATTGATATGAAATTAATAATATTAGCTGTCAACCTACAAAGTTGGTCTACAAACTTTATTTACAATCGTCATCACATGATTTCTTTTCGATCCACCCATGTCTCTTGTATTCGACAATTTCCTCTCACTTTCCTTCATTACCCTTCTGAACTGATATACCCATAATAAGCATCATGAAGAATCTTCAGAAAGAATAAGAGGAAGAGATCTAGGGAGAGAGATGCAAAATATTGCCATTATTAGCAACACTTCCAGTCCTGGCATCATCATTACACCGATCAACAACAACTTTATCGTCTAAGTCATAATGGCTAATTGGTATTGGACTATTAAATCTTGGCTTCAGTGTCTGCGGTTTGATCTTGCTTTTTTCTGCAACTGGGAGAGATTAGACATTAGAATCAAAATCAATCGAAGTATGAATTATTATTTTAAGAATATATAGCAGACTAGGAGAAAGAGTGACTGCCTGGTTGGTAAATAGATAAATATATATAAGCGGACAGATATAGAAAGATATATAATCAGAAATAGAGAAAATATTCATTCTCATTCCTATCTTGTTTGAAATTAATAATAATGGCAGTGTTGACAAAGATAAAAAGTTAGTAATGATAACAAAATCGGTTACAATAATAGCGTAAACGAGTAGTGATAATGTTTATTTATGATGATGATGATGGTGGTGGTGTTTGATGATAATAAACGGTGCTAATAATGATAATGATGGTAAAGATGATGATAATGATAATCAAAAGATTGCGATACTATAATAATAACAATGAAATAATAAGAATGATAATACAAATAATGATAGTGATACTAATAATAGTCATGATACCTGTAATGTTGAAATAACAAAAACAAAAGTGATAATATTAAGGATGATACCATAATGATAATTATTATCATGATCATAAACGATAATAAACGGTGATGATTATGATGATGATGATTATTAATGGTGGTAATAATGGTAATAATAGCAATAATAATAAAAATTCTAATAATAATAATTCTAATAATAACACTTATTATGATAATAACAACAACAACAGCAACAGCAACAACAACAATTATATATGATAATATAGTGATAATTGTAAT
This sequence comes from Penaeus vannamei, assembly GCF_042767895.1. NCBI lineage: Eukaryota > Metazoa > Arthropoda > Malacostraca > Decapoda > Penaeidae > Penaeus > Penaeus vannamei. The sequence goes on along the minus strand of NC_091551.1, from coordinate 33,979,030 downwards.
TATTATAATTTGTATTATAATATAAATACTACTAATAAAGATAACGATAAGAATAACAACCATAAAATAATAACAATAATACTAATCATAACAATCATAATGATAATTAGAATAAAAATGATAGTAACAATTGAATAGTAATAATAATAGTAATATTATATGATTATCATAATGAAAATGGCAAATATAATCTATTACAATACGAAATATATATATATATATATATATATATATATATATATATATATATATATATATATATATATATATATATATATATATATTTGTAATATTGCTCTGATGACTTCTTGTTTTCTGAGGATTTTGATATATTTCAAAATGTAAGTTTTGACATAACTGTAGAGGAATATGCACACACACACACACACACACACACACACACACACACACACACACACACACACACACACACACACACACACACACACATATATATATATAGACCGACAGAGAGAGAGAGAGAGAGAGAGAGAGAGAGAGAGAGAGAGAGAGAGAGAGAGAGAGAGAGAGAGAGAGAGAGAGAGAGAGAGAGAGAGAGAGAGTGTAGTAACAGTAATACAGATGAAAATAATTATGAAAACAATAATAAAAATAACGATATTAATAAGTATGACAAAGATAGGTTAAACGTGATGTGCTAAAAATAAATAAAGTTTGTTCAGAATAACATTACCGAACAGGGTAGCGCAGAGGATGATAGTAATGAAAATTATAATGATAATGATAGGGATAATAGTTTTAGGATGATAATGATAATGCTGTCATGATGATGATTCTGTGATAATGGTACTGATAATGATAGCAATGATAATAGTAATGATAATGATAATGAAAAGTTGTCATTTTGTTTCTTCTTTATTCTCAATAACACTACACCCTCAGGGGAATTTTCATTTATTACTATTACTAGTGTTGTTATTATCACTGTTATTATCATTATTATTTTCATTATCATTTTTGTTTTAATTACCGTAACTTTTATGGTTGTCTTTGTTTCTCTCTTTATTCCTGTTACTATTGGTATTATTATTATGATTATCATTATTTAATTGTTTTTGTTGATATTACCATTTCTCTTGTTACTTTTACTATTATCGATATCTAAAAAAAAAAAAAAAAATCTTCGAATGGATAATATATATCAAATGATATCAATTTAAAAAAATATATCGCTAAAAATAGTTTCACGGGAAGAGAGAATAAAATAATCTATGTACAAATCTTATAAGGTGAATTGCAACAATCCATCTCATGCGGTACAAACAGAAAGTAAAATGAAATGTAAACAAGAATTATGTCTCATACGGTACAAGATAGAAAAAATAGGATTAGCACAGGATCCAGCTGTCACAATGCAACAGTAGTAGTATTTAACACCCTGGTAGCTGTACTGTCTGGTTTGTTTACTGTATTTGTATTTGATTACAGACCAAAAAAGTAAAATGTTTAAACGTTTTTGTATGCCTATCATTGCACTGAAATATGTCTAATCTTAAAGTATTCCAATGAAGTTACCATCTTTCTTAAATACCTTCTTTCTTGGCTACTTCAAAAACTTAGTTTCCTACATTATCCAGTTAAGAGAAAAAAAATACCTATCCACCTTTTTTTCCTCAACTAAGCATTAAGATAACGAGAAATCCTGGAAAAAATATATGTTGTGCTAGCCGTTTTTTTTTTTTTTTTTTTCACTTTTTGGACTCATTTCGTTAGCATGTCCACAGCGTTTACCTTTATCATTATTATCAATACTCTTCACAGACCTCCAAATCGACAGTGCCATTAGAATACGTATTTCGAAATTACTAGAAGGCCAAATAGTTTGTTACCACTCTCCTTGCGTCTACAGCCATTTGTCGAAATTTGTGGTTAAAGGAGTCAGCAGTAGTGTATGTATCTGAATATTTATTTACCTATAAAACGTGTGCAATAATTTAAAGTAAGGTTTATTTAAAGCAAGGTTTATTTAAAGTAAAGTCAACGCGTCTGTTCATTATCAGGAACGCAATAAACCCAGGAATTCCATCCGGGTTCCTGCCTTGTATTCCTTTGACAAAGATCAACGTGAGCAAAGCGAGAGGCACTAAGGAGAGGAAAGGAACTTTTGGACGCCATATAACTTCGGGCAGCGTGCGACTTTGGTTGTGGCGAATGTCTAGCAACTACGGCCTCTGTGCAATTCTAGCTATCTCTTATCTTTAGTGACCATGCAACTTTGGCTATCCCGCATCACTGGCTATCGTGTACTTTTGAAACCTATTTTTTTCGGGCGCATTCCCCTTAGACCAGGTGCTCCGAAAATGGGGGCCACAGGGTACTTTCTGGAGGTCTTGGAGCAATATGAAAATTATGTCATTGAATTAAAATTAATAACTTCTATATAAATATCATCGCTCACTTACACAGCAAGGCCAAATCACTTGTATATTAATACGTGGCTGCTACAATGAGCTCTTTTTCTTACTGATCACTATCAATATAATTCTCTCTCTCTCTCGTTCTCTCTCTCTCTCTCTCTCTCTCTCTCTCTCTCTCGTTCTCTCTCTCTCTCTCTCTCTCTCTCTCTCTTTCTACGCATCTGCCCTTATTTATGTTTATCTCTCCCTTGTGATATCTTGTTTTCCGCTAACTATTCTTACTTCAATATTCTATTTTGGTTTATGAGAGATTTTGAAGTATCAGTAGTAGGTATTTCCTGAAAAAATGCAAGGCGTCCAAAAGTTTCCCAGCATGCAAACGTATATATATTCTTTGTACATCAAGAATGCTGTTGGGTGTCTTGCTCACACTTTGCTTGTGTTTAGCATCATCACTGACGTTGTCGTCGTTATCATACCATTATATTTACTGTTACCCTAATTATCGTCGTAATTGCCATTCCTCTCCCGACGCAACAAACGCGACTCACATTATTTGGCTTTTCGAGTAAGTCATGAGAGTCCGGGGATCGTGACTTGCATTTCCATAATTGTTGTTGTTTAGTTATTGATTTCATTATCACGTGAGCGTCACGCCTCGCGATTCATAATCCATCATGTGAAGTTTCCTCTTTCATGACTTGCTCCTTGATACAATGATTTTCCTTCTGTCTCTGAAAATGGACAAGTGAACTTCAGTATACTTTTTTTTTTTTTTTTTTTTTTTTTTAATCTCTTTCGCACTCTTTCCTTCGCTACTCTAAAATATCTTACAACTTGAGTTTAATTTGGTCAAAAAGGCATCCTTTGTCTGTATGCACTAATATTGTATCAAACGAGAGGTAAAAAGGTAAATTTATAAAGCTCAGATTGTGATATGATTTGCCATATAACTTTTCCCGAATGGCTTTCCGGTTGGAGGGATCTATACTATATTTTAAAGATGCATTTATTCTCACTAATATGATGATTTCCATAACATCGCGATAATTGTCAAGGAAATGAGTTTGCCAAACTTTATAAATTATAAGATGCTAGTACTAAACTCGGGATTAACTAATGGTTCTCTTTGAAAAAGTAAATTAAAAAATGAATAAGCAAATAAAGAAAAAATAAATATTCGTCAATGGTTAAAGAATTGGACCATGAAGCACACACAATAACTTCTAACAATGTTTTCAAATAAGTAAGAATTTTTTTTAATACACTTTAAGTTTATCCTTAATTATCATTACCTATCTCCCACAACCAACGGTGGTGCACTGGTAAGGCGCTCGACTTCCACTCGGAGGTCCAGCGTTCGATTCCCGTCATGCCGAGTGAACGAGGTGGTTTCACGTAAGTACCCCATTGCCTTGATTTTTAGCTGGTTTCTTTTACATTTTTGTTTTATTGGATAAGGAATTCTAGAAAAATAAGGACATATTGCGTTTTGCAAATCAGTTGTGCAACATTATGCAATATAATTATAATTAGGCTTACGTCTAAATTTAGGCATTAGGAAAACACATCTTGTCAATCACTTGTTCTGCTTTCATTCCACTCCTTAATTTTCACTAGTTATTTCACCTGTCTCACAAACACCATCTAACTCTCAGTCAACCAGTTTATTTATCGTCAGAGCTAATATCTCCGTCCACATGACGCAAAGGACACGACATCAATAGTCGCCTTTGCAACTTGGTTGACGAAAAGCAAAATGTTGTAAATATATTTTTTTTCCCAGCCTGTTTGCCTTTTATTCATTTATTTACTTATTTATTCATTTATTACAGAGATGGAGGGGAAAAAATATACAAGACTTTTAAATGTGAAATGTCTTTTTATCCGTCGTGTATCATTTAGTCATTGCCAGCCCTAAAAGTCATTACTCTCGCTTCTGCCTTCAGGATGATGGAATAATACAACGCCTGAGACAGCAAGAAAGAGAGAGAAAGGAAAAGAGGGAAGGAACATGAAAAAATAACTAAATAAAATAGATAATTTAATTATTAAAAACCAGTAATTTACGAATAATAGTTTGAAATAATGATTACCTAATCATTATTTCAAACTATTATTCGTAAATTACGACGCCTGAGACAAAGAAAGAGAGAGAAATGAAAAGAGGGAAGAAATATGAAAATGAAAGCACAAAAAAAGAAAAGAAAAAAGAAAAAAATCCAGTGCAGTAAATAAAACCGATAAATAGAGCTGTATGCATTTGGAAAGGTGACATGTTTCATTCTCAATTTATTGTTAATACTTTTACCAAATGAAATGGCATTTTAAAACCTACAATGCAATGCATATTTCCAACACTTCTCTTTGGTGCTATCACGAATTAAATAAGAAAGGAGGAATGGAGGTGTGAAAGAAAACTATAAATAAATGACAGGCAGACAAAGGAACGTAAGAAAGAAGTTGCGTTGAATGAAAAGAAACAACACTTATTCCGTCATATTCAAAACAGCACATGCAAAACATTACCCAAATGAATTACAAACCAAACCAAACAAAGAAAACCTGTCTTTCCCTAAAATATCCAGTAGTAGGACAACCCGATTCTTACTCATTTTTGAACACCAGAGGAAATCAGTTTTAATCTCTGAAGCGTTTTGTAGGTTAGATAGATACTACGATCGTCTTGAAAGCAGTTTTAGTAAACATTCAATGACAACGATAAACACTAAATTTTGTAATTATTGGCGTTCATTCAATTCCTGTTAGACAAAATTTCATATAAATTTCTGTTCAGTTAACAACTTTTACCCAACTGCAGTACGTTTTCAAAGGCAAATATAGATCAATATATATCATTTGTAAGTTACTATGCTTTAACAATAGTGTATATGTTTAAAAGAATACTCCATTTCATAACAAAACAAAAGACACCTATCCACTAGATATATGTTAATCATAGGACCCAGCTGTCACCCTGCAATAGTAGTAGAATTTCATACCTTGGTAACTATACTGCCTGGTTTGCTGTCATTCCGGACAATGAGTAGCATTCATTATTCACGACTCTGCGAACTACAGTGACGATAAACCTTTCTTAACATATAAGTAAACATTAAGGTAGTGTAAAAGGAGATCGTGCAGTTCGTTCTTTGTTGCGTCCAAAAACTCTGCAACCATGATTAAACTTAATCGGATCTCATTGCAAACTCCTTCCTTCCCCATTTTCTGCTCCGCTTGAGTTTTATTCATTTTCCTTCATCACTTGTTCGTCCTCTTCCTCCCATTCTTTCTTTTTCAAATCACTAATCTAATCACATGATTATGAGAGGAATAACGAAATTGTGAAAACGCGCATAAACACCCACCTCAAAAAAAAAAAAAAAAAAAAAAAAAAAAAAAAAATCAAACGCTCCTATTCCTCTATACACCTTTACAATATAAACAAGAAAAGAGACAGAAACAAGAGCAGATAGATAGAAGGGCAGGTAAGTAGATAGGGATGCAAACAGAAATTCATGCATAAAAATCGTCTCGCATCGTCTCCGTCGGGGCTCGAACCCGAGTCTGTCGCGTAAGAGACACCTGTGCTAACCAGTACACCACGGAAACATTTACTTTATAATGGAATTTTACTATTATTAAAATTTAGCATATATATATATATATATATATATATATATATATATATATATATATATATATATATATATTAATATATATATACACATATATATATTTATTTATTTATATTTATATATATATATATATACACACACACACACACACACACACACACACACACACACACACACACACACACACACACACACACACACACACATATATATATATATATATGCATATATATATATTAATATATATACACATATATATATTTATTTATTTATATTTATATATATATTACACTGAAATAAATATAATCTTAAAGAATTATGATAAAGTTGCCAACCTCTTCTTGGATCTTTCAAGAACCTGTTTTCGTAAAATATTTAGCAATCTACCAACAATCCAAAAATAAGAAACAGTTTTGTATGTTTGATATTAGGACTCTCTCTCTCTCTCTCTCTCTCTCTCTCTCTCTCTCTCTCTCTCTCTCTCTCTCTCTCTCTTTCCCCTCTATCTATCATATCACTACTCATCACAGACTTCCTAATCATCAATATCATTAGAATACGTATTTCATAAATACCAATAAGACATATAGTTTACTTACAGATGTTACCACTCTCGATTGTGAGTCTACATTTATTTATCGAAATTGGGGGTTCGAGGAGTCAGCAGTATTATAATATAAAAGAGACACACAGTTATATGTATAGAAACATGTGCTGGACGCCTTCGCTATTTTCGTCTACATCATATATTAATGTCGAAATATTTTTCCCAAAATATCAGTGTTCCGTTAACTAAGACATACTTTCCATAGAAGTTACCCCTAAACACATCAAAAAAGGAATGAAAGCAAAAATTCCGTGTTCAGACAAAGCAAAATTACTCTCTTCTTAATTTATCGGTTTATAAAGTAGATAGAAAAAAATAGAGCACCTTTCCTTGTGTCTCGTAAAACCTTTTCTCATCATTGTGCTTTATAGGATAAGCTGCCTTGGTAGTTCTGGTTCCGTGTATTTCCTAGTCTGTTATTTTTCTTTGTATTTCCCCGAGAGAAAGGAAGAACATAATCAGGTCTTCCATTTTGAACTTTTATTTAGAGTAATGTTGCCGATACCAACAGTTCTCTCTCTCTCTTTGACTCTGTCCCTTTCCCTCTCCTTCCACTCCCTCCTCTTATTTATTATTATTATTATCATTATTATTTTATTTTATTATTATTATTATTGTTTTGTTTTGTTTTACTAAAGACATCGAATACAACGCACAGGTGAAAACGTCACCTCTATTAGTCTCATATACCGTGCACCCCCCCCCCCCATTTCCCCTACTCCCCTCCTTCGTCTCTCCACCTCCTGCCGAGTGTTTGGCTGACTGAACACCAGACGAAAAACACGCCGCAGGCTCAGAAGGGACTCCCTCGTCAGGCAGGTCCTCGTTAGTGCGGAGAATGGAGAGGTGGAGGAGCTTTGACTTGTCTGCAGAGATAGGTTTTTGTATTTTATTTTAGGATGATAATGGTGTCGTTGTGCGTCATTAGACGAACAATTTTCCCGCTTATTATTTAAAGAAGATAATGGCAACTGAGCAAGACGTCTTATAGTCTGCAAGACCGTGGCTCCCAACCTTTATCAGTCTGTGGCCCCGACCGACATGCAATAATCATGCGACTGCCATCTTTTCAGATTCAGTTATTACTAGTGATGAATAGTGTAAAGATGTCAGTAGTTATAGGACAAGAATACTTTATGGGATGATTCCAGATTATTGATATGTGAGACAATTGTATGGACTGTGAGATCAAATTAATTCTAATTCGACGACATAATTTTCATACTGCTCCAAGGGCCCCAGAAAGTCCCCGTGGTTCCCATTTCCGGAGCCCCTGGTCGAAGGGGAATTCGCCCGAAAAAACAGTTCTTTATTCATTTACAGTATAATTATCACTCACACTTGGTCCCTCAGCATCAGCTGTTGCAAAGATTCACGGTAGCCAAAGATGCGGGACAGCCAAAGTTGCAAAGCTGAGTTCCTCTTTCGTTTCGTTTCGGGCAGCCTCTCGCCGACCACAGGGTTGAGTTTCAAGCAAGGACCTAGACCGAATTCCTAGTTTTATTGGGTTACTGATTATGAACAGGTGAGCTGACCTTACTTTAAATAAACAAGCAATTATTGCATATGTTGATGAGTAGGTAAGTAAATATTCATACACATACAAACATATATACGTATATAAATACATATATACATATTGATATACATATATACATGCAAAGATGTGTATATATACATATTTGACTCTCACTTTCCCCTGCAAAATAACCTAATAAAAAAAAACAAAGCTGAGATCGATAAAATTATAATTCTTCACCCAAAATAGGGAAGATTCGACCTTTCAACCTCAGTCAACCTTGCAATGCTAGTTATGAAAATCCTCTTAGTAGATGAAACCATCAAACAGTATTGAAAATATATGACGAAAATAAGGTCGGAAAAAGTGTTCCTATCACGAGTTGAATTTTTTTATTCACCTTTCTCTTTTATTATTATTAAACTACACATGAAAATATTAGCCTTCTTGGAAAAAATGTTGAAATCACGGTGAGATTTTACTGAAAAAGCATTTTCAATTGAAAATAAGAAGGATTCAACTTGCAATAATAGTCGTCAGTTTTGCTATTGAGGTATATATTATATTACTGCTGACTCCTCGAACCCCCAATTTTGATATATAAATGTAGAATTGCAAACGAGAGTGTTAACACCTGTAAATAAACTATATGACATTGATATTTTTGAAATACTTATTCTAATGATATTGGTGAGTAGGAAGTCTGTGATGAGTAGTGATATGAACGATAATGGTAACTTTAGTGGGTATGCCAACAAGACGAGTTAAAAACATACAAGTTTACTTATGTATTTTCCCAGCATTTTTCTTAATGCTTGGTTGGATAAGTAGGTAGATAGACAGAGGGCAAATGATGGAGAGAGAGAGAGAGAGAGAGAGAGAGAGAGAGAGAGAGAGAGACAGAGAGAGAGAGAGAGAGAGAGAGAGAGAGAGAGAGAGAGAGAGAGAGAGAGAGAGAGAGAGAGAGAGAGAGAGAGAGAGAGAGAGAGAGAGAGAGAGAGAGAGAGAGAGAGAGAGGGAGGGAGAGAGAGAGAGAATCTTAATATTAAAGGTACAAAACTCTTTCTTAGTTTTAGAACGTTGGTAGATTTTTACGAAAACAGGTTCTTGAAGGAGCCAAGAAGAGTTTGGCAACTTTATCATAATTCTTTAAGATTGAACTTATTTCAGTGTAATATATATATATATATATATATATATATATATATATATATATATATATATATATATATATATATATATATATATATATATATATATATATATATATGCTAAATTTTAATTAAAGTAAAATTCATTCGCAAAGTAGACGTTTCCGTGGTGTACTGGTTAGCACAGTTGCCTCTTATGCGACTGACTCGGGTTCGAGCCCCGACGGAGACGGTGCTAAGCAATTTTTATTCATGAATTTCTGTTTGCATCTCTATCTACTTACCTGTCCTTCTATCTATCTGTTCCTGTCTCTGTCTCTTTTCTTGTTTATACTGTAAAGGTGTATGGAGGAATTGGAGCGTTTAATTTTGATTTTTTGTTATTCCTCTCATATTCGTGTGATTAGATTAGTAATATGAGAAGCAAAGAATGGGAGGAAGAGGACGAACAAGTGATGAAGACGGAATAGGAAATGGGGAAGGAAGGAAAAAGGTTATATTGTTTTATAATCTTGTTTAGTGTTGTTTTCGTTCCACTTTGCCCACTTCAGATAAGAAACACGGTTTCACACAAGAGAAGCATATGAGTTTGCAATGAAATCCGATTAAGGATAATCATGGTTGCAGAGTTTTTAGACTTGCAACATAGATATGAAAGGTTTGTCGTCACCGTTGTTCAGAGTCGTGAAATAAAAAATGCTAATTATGGTAGAATGAAAACAAACCAGATAGCACAGCTACCAAGGTGTGGAATCCTACTACTACTGCAGTGTGACAGCTGGGTCCTATGTTAGTATATATCTAGTGGATAGGTATCTTTTGTTTTGGTATGAAATGGATTATTCATTCGACGATTTTTATAAAGAGTATTCTTTTAAACATATACACTATTGTTAAAGCACAGGGACTTACAAATGTTATATATTAATCTATATTTGCCTTTGAAAACGTACTGCAGTTGTTAAATGAACTGAAATGTATATGAAATTTACGACAGAAACAAAATTTTGTCTAACAAGAATTCGAATGAACATCCATAATTACGAAATTTAGTGTTTATCGTTCTCTTTGAATGCTTACTTAAACTGCTTTCAAGACGATCGTAGTATTAAATCTACAAAACGCTTCAGAGATTAAAACTGATTTCCTCTGATGTTCAAAAATGAGTAAGAATCTGGTTGTCCTACTGCTGGATATTTTAGGGAAAGACATGTTTTCTTTATTTGGTTTTGTTTGTAATTTATTGGGTAATGTTTTGCATGTGCTGTTTTGAACGTGACGGAATAAGTGTTATTTCTTTTCATTCAACGCAACTTCTTTCTTACGTCCTTTATCTGCCTGTTATTTATTTAAAATGCCAACGCTTTATCTGTTACAAGTATTAACAATAAATTAAGAAAGAAATATGTCAGCATACAGCTCTATTTATCGGTTTTATTTACTGCACTTTTTTCTGTGCTTTCATTTTCATGTTTCTTCCCTCTTTTCCTTTCTCTCTTTCTTTCTGTTGTCGTATTATTCCAAAATATTTACTATATACTATTAACGAGGAGCTGTGTGTTCTAAGAATATGTCATATTTGGAGTTTATAGTTGCATATTAAACAAAATTGAAACGGCTTCAGCAACATCAACTGCTACTTTCATCTGCAATCTGACAATGAAAGTGCTTCTGATAATTCATTCTTCATTTTCACCCACAGAGAGATGGGTTTAGACAGGGAGTCGAATAAAGACCCATGGTAAAGGGAGGGAGGGAGGGAGAGAGAGAGAGAGAGAGAGAGAGAGAGAGAGAGAGAGAGAGAGAGAGAGAGAGAGAGAGAGAGAGAGAGAGAGAGAGAGAGAGGGAGAGAGAGAGAGAGAAGAAAGAGATGGCGCTGCCTTGGCGAGTTAACCCGCGATTGACGAGCTAACGATGCTGTTTGTAGTTTGATCTGCTGTATGTTGATCAAGGCTGTTTGGTATAAAGCATTTGATTTAATGGATTTTGAGTACCACTTGAAAGGCATCGGGTACAAATTGACAGAGTCGTATAAAACCTTATAAAGTCGTATAAAGAGAGCTTCCTCGCCCACTCCAGCGCAGAACAGTAAGAATAGTTATTATAATTGTTATTATCTGTTTAACGGTCGCAAAATCAAGTCCGCTGAAAGAAACAGAAAAAATGTAGCGCTTGCGTGACACTTTCCACTTGGCGTCGGTGGGTTCGATCGTGGGTCCCTCGCGTGAGAGGAACTCGTCTTACCAACCATGCTACCAGGAAGTATTGATGAAAAAAGGGATATGGATACTTGTAGACAGTATGGATGTGTTTGTTGAACTTTTTATTGTGTTTGAGTGGATAGAATTGGGAGTACGTTTTTGGGTGTGTTTATAGAACCCAACTGAATAAACGCAATAACAACATCGAAAATATCACACTCAAAAAGGAAATATATATTACTGGATTCTCAGGAAATGTGCTGAACAAATATATTCTCCTTTTTTGTTTAAATTCCGAAAGTCAGTGAGACAAGGGAAGTTACAAAAAGCTTGGAAACACGCCAACATTACACCTTTCCCTACGGGCGGCGACAAACAAAACGCTCTAAATCATATTTTCGCCAGTTTCGCTAACCATATAATATGTAAGCTTCTGGAAAGGACAAACCGCGAGCAATGGGCTAAGATACTTGGAAAACAGTAAGATATCGGGGAAGGAATTTGATTTAGGGAGATATGGTCATGTGAGTAAATCTCCTCAGAGTTTCTGAAATACAACAAGGGACGTCTTGGGGGATTACCTGTTTAAAAAGGCGTTTGATAAGGTGACAGTAAACCGTTCTAGAAATTAGAACACCTGGGTGGAGTGAAAGGCAAACTCCTCGAAAGAGAGAATCATTTACGGAAAAGTTTATTAATCTAAGTGAAAGAGAAAGAAAAGCAAATCACGTGAATTCCGTTAAAAAGTCCGCGTGTGAGGCGCCGTGTTGGCGGGCGTACGAGCAATCCCTTCCCTCTAAAATTTAAATGTCCGACGCCGCGTTTCTTTTGTTTTGTATTATTATAAAGCATTTTGAAGCATTCATACAAAACGGGCAATTATTTTAAAATATAACTGAAATATTGTGATATAAAAAAATACTTTGGTATACTTCGGTATATATTTTTCTATACTTATTCAAATGTTCTCTCTCCTTGTCTCTGTCTGTATGTCTCTCTCTTCTTTCCTCTCCTTGCCTCTTCCTTCTTTTCTTTTCTCTCTCTCTCTTTCTTCCAGCCACCCACCCTTACCGAGGCAACATAATGCACAAAATGTATAGATAAAACATATAAAAGATATGAAATTTTCATGTTTATTCTACGCCATTTATAAATCTTTCAGAAAGTAGAAGTATAAAATTAGTCATCGATTTTAAGGCATGATGAGATATCAAAAAACGCACGAAGTAAATTTTGGCTTGTGAAGATATACTTATACGTTACATCTACTTACTAATACATTCTATACAAATGTATCTATCTACATACCTTTCCCATTTACAGTAAATTCTTATCAAACCGGAGACAGTGACGTTAGAATTCTAAATTTCAGCTCGCGACATTCGCGCTTTTGGTAACCAAGTACAGGAAATACATTATCATTTTGTTCGTTCGTTTGTTTGTTTCACTGTTATGTTTTTCCGTCTTCATTTTTTTTAAAGATTGTTAATCAATCTCGTATTTTCCCGACCCCGCAACTGAAAGAAAAAACAAAAGGGCCCAGGAATCGAACCCGGTCCCACCGCCTCGAAGGCAATTTGCAATTAACATGCTACAGTTTGTTTCGGGAAGAGGGGGGTCGATGCAATTGCCATTAGCATATGCCTAGTTTGTACCTCTCTTTCTCTCTTTCTTTCTTTCTTTCTCTCTCTCTCTCTCTCTCTCTCTCTCTCTCTCTCTCTCTCTCTCTCTCTCTCTCTCTCTCTCTCTCTCTCTCTCTCTCTCTCTCTCTCTCTCTCTCTCTCTCTCTCTCTCTCTCTCTCTCTCTCTCTCTCTATCTCTATCTCTCTCTCTCTCTCTCTCTATCTCTCTCTCTCTCTCTCTCTGGTGATATGTGTGCATTTGTAGGCATTTCGTACATATATTTGTTAATATTTTTCAAGTTTTCTGGCTCTTTATGAGTAATGTGATAAAGTGAGCTCTCAGTGAATTTGCGTTTGATAGCACGGGAGACTACACAAGAATCGATTTCTGATCTCCAAACACCACTTTTTTATACGTTCATTTGCTTTTCGATGCCAATCATGAGTTTTCGGTCGTTAATGACTGGCAAATCCTTATTCATATACTACATAGAATAATTGTCATTGCTCATGATAGGGCATGACGTTGGGTAATGGCAATC